>NW_026943763.1:0-23999 GCF_024139115.2 Armigeres subalbatus
AAGCGACCTAATTTACGGCCCGGACTACTCCAGATTATTCTTCAAAGCCAATTTAATTTATGCTAAGCGACCCGCACCCGAAGCATCGATCCAAGTAGGCACTTGGCCGTAATTTACGAGCTACGTGTCAGTAAAACCTTCTTTGACCGTCATCATGGCAACCGCAAATCAACGCAATGCCACGAGCTGCGCTCCATCAGTGGGTTATTATTTATGCATCTACCCACAAGTACTATCCCGCGCAATAACAACAATAACAAACGTGCGATCGTTCTGTACAAAGTGAAGTAGCACTTGTTTGTTTTGCTTTTCCCTTTTACGAAAAATGCATCACCGTGGAAATGCCCCGGTAGCCTCCAGAAGCTCTGGCGAAGGAAAGTACGGTGTTTAAGTTCAGAAAGTGTACCCTCAGTGGGAGTAGGATATCCCTCGAGAGAAACCGCTCTTCTGTAGGGTACGCGCGCACGCAGCATAAATGGTTGGCGCATAAATCAGCGCACACCTCTCGAATGATTGCTTGTTCGCACCGCATTTACCGCGCCGCTTCTAACCGACCACGCGCATCCAGAGGCCTGCTATGCTAAACGGAACATCGTTTTGAACACCGCCAAGCGCACATAGACCGCCACGCTGTGAGTCGTCGGAACCTTCTTGATCGCGACCGGTGGGAAAATCAATTTCATGGATGACGTTAATAAATTGGATTAAAACTGGATAAATCATAGTGCGTTGATACAAAGTTGCGTGGGGGAATCGATCACTGTCCTGGTATTGCATTGTTGATAAATGAGGGGAGTGGTTCCTAAACGACCAAGCGAAGTGTTCGCGCTAACATAATGGATAGTTAGCGTAACAATGAGGGTGAATCTGAAACCGAACCGAATCTGAAACTTCAATTTCAGCACAATTCTGCTTTTAACGCTACAGTCATTTTTTTTTTTTTTTTTTTTGCTTATTAACTAATACATGCATTCATCTCTTAGACTAAGTGTTCCGCGTATCATCCTTATTTGCTATGTTACATTTTTGATTATTATGTATACATTTCAATTGCCTCTGGCAGTTAGGATTTTTCCTCTGGTTTAATTGAACCATGTAGGAATTACAATATTTTCAATTTAAACTAAACTTAACCTAATTTATACTACGGATACAATGAGCTTATCGTTGCAATAGAAGATTGCAACGATGTTTGTCTAAAATTGGAAATTATTTTGTTGGACATTTGTTGCAATGTCTCAATATTAGAAATTTTATGAAGTTCATTAGTACTATACCACGGAGGCAACTTCAGAATCATTTTCAAAATTTTATTTTGGATCCTCTGTAGTGCCTTCTTTCTGGTATTGCAGCAACTAGTCCATATTGGCATAGCATACAACATGGCAGGTCTAAAAAATTGTTTGTAAATCAAAAGTTTGTTTTGACATAGACATAGTGGACATAGACACTTAATATATTTGTTACATTTAGCTTGAATGCCTTCAGTGCACAGTAGTAGTTGTAGTTTGTTTGGAGAAGACGTTAGATATGAAAAGGGTATGTTTTTTTTGAGAAAATCTGTAAAATGATTAATCCACCTAAAAGTGAGGCAAAAATTTTGCTTAACCATCGAAACCAGATATGAGCCTAGTGTCTCCAGGAAAGTTGTAGAGGATAGTATTTCAAGCCACTTTGCCAAGGACGCCCTATACCTATGACTTATATAGTACGAGATATGTGCCATTTTCTGTGAAAGGTCCCTGAAATCAGTTTTTGAGTATAAATTTTTTTCTATGTTTCAGGCATTTTTACCACTTTCTACAAAGTTGTTTGGCTAACAGAAATACACGTTTTTGTAGAACATTGCGAAGCTCTATCTCTTAAAATTGAAAAGTTATTTGAGAAAATGTGTTTTTTCTAGGGGTGTTTTAGAATCGTGTAACTTGTTCCGGCGCAAAATGGCGCACACAACTGATTAGTACACTGAAAGTGCTGTATGTCTACTCTTATTTCGCGTTTGAAGCTTGTGTTTACACGAAATTACACGTGAGTTATATAAATTTCAAATGTCCCACTTTTTGCTCTACTTGTACACTAATTTTATGTAAATGCTATAGGATCACAATAAAATTAACCTTTGATAGGTGGCCAATAGGCCCATAGTATATTGCAACACGATGAATTGAGCTGATGCCTGTATGTGTGTATATTCGTGTGTAAGTGTGTATGTATAGTCATTTTATAGACACACTGTTCGGAAATTAGATAATTACAATTTTTCACAAAAACCTTCAAGAGGAATTTGAGTTCATCATTTATTATTAAAAATTTGTGAATAATGAACGGTAGCGGATTGTTGCACTATAGTAAATGAGAAAGGAATCTTTACCGATGTAGTATTCTGGTTTTCTAAACTTTTCCATTACCTTCTTGCAGTATTTTGTGAAAATAAGTTTTCTATTGATATATCAAGTATTTTTCTGTTAACAAACGAAGTAAATATTTCGAGTATCGCGATCAATCTGGAAAACAATGTTTTCTTCTAGAACGCACCCCACCTTGCTTCGAGAATAAATAATAGACTCATACTACCCAAGCATTTTTTCTGTGAAAAATGTTCATTGCTAAATTCCAAAAAATGGGTCTTCAAAATGTTTATACACACTCAGATACACACTAATATACACACATACAGACATCAGCTCGGTTCATCGTGTTGCAATATACTGTGAGGCCACCTATCAAAGGTTAATTTTTGGCCTATTGGCCACCTATCAAAGGTTAATTTTTATTTAAATCCTATAGTATTTACATAAACGTAGTGTACACGTAGAGCAAAAAGTGGGACATTTGAAATATATATAACTCACGTGTAATTTCGTGTAAACACAAGGTTCAACCACGAGATAAGAGTAGACATACAGCAGTTTCAGTGTACTAAAAAGTTGTGTGCGCCATTTTGCGCCGGAACAAGTTACACGATTCTAAAACACCCCTAGAAAAAATACATTTTCTAGAATAACTTTTTAATTTTAAGAGATAGAGCTTTGCAATGTTCGACAAAAACGTGTATTTTTGTTAGCCAAACAACTTTGTAGAAGGTGGTAAAAATGCCTGAAACATAGAAAAAAAGTTATGCTCAAAAAACTGATTTCAGGCACCTTCCACAGAAAATGTCACATATCTCGTATTATATAACTCATAGGTATCTCACTTTTAGTTGGATTAATCATTTTACAGATTTTCTCTAAAAAAGGCTCTGTTCATATCTAACGTCTTCTCCAAACAAACTACAGCGAAAAAATCAACAGAAACGATGTTATTAAAAAAGCGCACGAAATCGGCAAAAAGCAACACTGTGCAGTGTGACTTTTAAAAGTTAATTTTTGATCCAGCAGACGTCCTAAATATTTAGCTTCGCTTGACCAATTAATTGGAACCCCATTCATAGTGACAATATGTCTGCTAGAAGGTTTCAAATAAGAAGCTCTCGGCTTATGTGGGAAAATTATAAGCTGAGTTTTGGAAGCATTCGGGGAAATTTACCATTTTTGCAAGTAAGTGGAGAAAATATCCAAACTTTTTTGCAATCTACTACAAATGACACGAAGGCTTCGCCCTTTGGCTGAAAGGCCCATGTCATCTGCAAACAAAGATTTTTGACACCCTGTATGCTGCCTTGGGGGACACCAGCCCTTACAGGTAATCTATCAGATTTAGAATTCTGATAGTTTACCTGCAGTGAGCGATCTGATCAATAATTTTGGATCAGTTCAATAATGTACAGAGGAAAATTAAAATTCATCAACAATCAAGCCTGCATGCCAAACACTGTCAAATGCTTTCTCTATATCAAGAAGAGCAACTCCAGTCGAATATCCTTCAGATTTGTTGAGCCGAATTGAGTTCGTAATTCTTAATAACTGATGAGTGGTTGAATGCCCATGGCAAAAACCAAATTGCTCATCAGCAAAAATAGAATTGTCATTAATATGAACCATCATTCTTTTTAAAATAATCTTTTCAAACAGTTGAAGAAAGCAATCTGATTGGGCAATAACTAGAAGCTTCAGCTAAATTTTTGTCCGTCTTCAAAATTGGAATAACTTTGGCGTTTTTCCATTTATCTGGGAAGTATGCCAATTGAAAACATTTGTTAAATAAGTTATCCAAAAAGGATAAAGAGCTCTCAGGAAGTTTTTTGATAAGTACACCCAAAAAACAGATCTTACAATTATTGTATAAAAACGTGGTATATACAAATATGTAAGGTTTTTATACAGAAATTGTATTAAAATAATACAAATCTGTATAATTTCAATACAACGATTGTATTAAAATCTTCCAAAAATTGTATATGCCCAATTATTATACAGTTTCTGTAAGGTTCTTATGCAGAACTGTATTAAAATCTGTCATCCGCTGGTTGGGTGTATGTAGAAAATACCATCATCACCAGGGGCTTTCAAATTTTTAATTTTTCTAGTAATACATCTCACTTCATCCAAATTAGTTCCCAACGAAGGGTCAAAAACATTCTCTTGATTGAGAATGTCTTCGAAGCTCCGTGTAACCTGATCCTCAATTGGACTTGTGAGACCTAGACTAAAATTATAGGCACTCTCGAACTGCTGAGTAAGTTTTTGAGCCTTTTCGCCATTTATTAATAAAATTTTATTTTCCTTTTTAAGCTTGTAACCTGTCAAATTGCTTACATTATAAATTTACCTAAGGACTGTTCATTAAAGAAAGTGGACACCTGTTTTTCAAAGGAACATGTTTATTTTGAAACAAATTCATATCGTTGCTTTATATAAATGACAATCAACATAAATGTGAACGAATTCACATGATTTTGAATATTTACTTCTCTTTTCTGAAGAATGCAAAGAATGCAGAACTTCTTCCGTAACTTTTTATTGTACGCAGACCGAAGTTTTTTGAAGCAGTCAAAAGAGCTTGCTTCTCTCCCATCTACCTTAAGATGCCGCGTAATTATTGCCCAGTATTTTGCAATAGGACGCAGTTCAGGGCAGTTTGGTGGATTTAGGCATTTTTCGATAAAATCGATTTTTTCCTTCTGCAGCATCTCCAACGTAGCAGAAACGTTGTGAGCCGATGCCAGATCCGGCAAAAACAATAGAGGATCCGTATGCTGTCGGTAGATGGTTAGAAGTCGTTTTTTGATACATAATTTTCTTCAATTTTCACCGTTGTTTGTGAAATACGGAGTCATAGGAGCAAATTGCTTGCCATATCAAAACATTTTCCCAATTTTTTTCGATTCGGATATATCGCACATCATCAGGCACATCTGTCCTCTGTTCAGCGTTGAAAAAATGTGGCCCTGGAAATGTACTGAAGTCCAATTTGACGTATATCTCGTCGTCCATCAAAATGCACTGTACCATTTGTGCAGAATATCTACGAGTTGATAAACTGATCCGACCTATCGTTCGGAATTTCTAAGGTTTTTCCAAATTGTTCAGGTGTGCTGCAAAAGTGAACAATTTCTTTACACACAGAGTGCAAATTACCAATTTTTCGTTAAGTTTTATCCTTAAACCATTGCTCTAAAATTATATTACTAGGAATTAACTTAAAGGTTCGGAATACGGAATTGAATTAAAATAAAACTGAACACTTAAACAACGAATATTGAAATACGAAAATCATCCTGCACATCCCTACACCCATCCTGAAACACACCCGTAACGCACCGTTGACATCGACTGTCAACACGACAGTTCACTACCACTGTATCACTGTATCGTCGACCACCACCACCATCACGGACGAACGGTAAAAACTACCGGACAACGAGTCGACGAGCTCTCTTGGAGGTGAACCACGAAACCAACCACCTCGTGTGCGTCTTTTTATTAAAAAGTTTTATTTTTCCTTTTCTGCAGCAACAAGCAAGCCAGTGCGTGAAGAAGCCATTCGCGTACACGCGGAGTCACCGAAGAGCAACGCCATCGCTTGGCTCGGGAAAAAGTAGCCTTTACCCCGGCGCACAGAAAGTGTTTTGTCCGTCATTGAGTGAACCTACGGAGGATAAATTAGCGGTGTGCCATTTTTCACCGTCGAGAAGTTTTCACACCCCCGGGTGAGGTCTCATCGTGGAGGTTACCTTTGACCGTTTACCATCGACAAGAACTGCCCCTCAACTCCCCCGGGAGTATGGAGTGTCGAAACCTAACAGTCGCCAAAGCCAGTGCCGCTGGTCGAACAACGTCGTCGGGAAGTGAAATGGTATGTCAATGAATACCTTACTCCTCAGAATGAGAACATGACCAAATAATGTTATTAATAAGAATATAATATGTAAATTCAACCTACATGATTATTAGTTGCCCATCATTTACTATCGATGATTTCCCTTATATTTTTCTACTAGTTTGCTCCACCTCGTGTACTATTATTAGGGAAGTATTTCCGCCCTCCCTCCAATTTCTCCCAAAGAGCTAGAAGTAAAACGACCCTGAGGTCACGACAGGGGTGAGAAAAAGTCCCCCAGCAAAAGTTTCTCTAACAAGCGCTGGAATTGGCTCTTGAGGTTTTTTAGCATTTTTCGTTAATTTTCAAAAAGAGTTTCGAACTGGGATCTAACTTCGAGAAACTATTCTCAAAGTTGGTATTTCTCAGAATAGCGAAAAGTTTTTTTAATTTCAATTTGCATATCTCGCCACATAACTTCCAACGCGGGATCGCGAGTTCTTGGGTATTGCCTTCGCCTCACATTTTTAAGACGGATCAGTAGCTGAAGATCGTCGTCAATAATAATGGAGTTGAAATTTAATTTCACATTTAGGAATTGCAATGCCTCTGGCTTCGACAATTAAATTTGTCAAAGATACGAGAGCATTATCAATATCACTTTTGGTATCGAGAGGAATATAAACATCAAAATTCCAATCGATATACGTTTTATATAAATCCCAATCAGCTCTATGATAATTAAAAGTAGAGCTGATTGGATTATTAATGAGATTTCAAACGTAACAGGAAGGTGATCAGAGTCAAAGTCAGAATGTGTTACCAATTGACCACACAGCTGACTTGAATCCATTAAAACTAAATCGATTGTAGAAAGATTTCAACTGGAAGGAAAACAAGTTGGTCCATTGAATAGTATCATATCCTGCAGAACAATCTTCAAATAAAATTTTACCATTGGAATTGCTTTGAGCAGTATTCCTTGAACGGTAATTGTATTGAAGTCACCAATTATGAAAAATTTGGATTTGTTGCGAGTTAGAATTTGAAGATCAGCTCTCAACAAATTCCTTTGCTGCCCATTGCACTGAAAAGGCAAGTAGGCAGCAATAAAAGAGAATTGTCCAAAATTTGTTTCAACAGAAACTCCCAAGGTTTCAAAAACTTTGGTTTCAAATGAAGAATATAATTTATGTTTGATACGTCTATTAATGACAATGGCGACCCCATCACAGGCGCTGTCAAGACGATCATTTCGGTAAATAAAATAATTTGGATCTCTTAAGAAAGAATAGTCCAGGTTTTAAATTTGTTTCAACCAATAAACCAAGTAACATTTTAAGTTTTATAACGCTCTTGAAGACCATAATTTACTCTACAAGAGTGTTATAAAACCAGTATAAAACCAAAATGTTGCTAGGAAATGGCAATGTGCACATGTGCACATGTGCATTCCAATTTAAAATTTTCAAAGAAATTCTTGGATCCATTAAAACGAAGTCTGTTGGGAATCAACCTTTAAAAGGATGATCAAACTGTGGAAGTTTAATTTGATTTTTGTATAATTTCTACTCACAATTTTAGTTTGTTTTTGCTCCTTTGACTTCCGTCTCAATAGTCCTTTTTGACATTTTCTTTTAATTAATATAACTCTTCATTTCCTCTTCTTGTCCAACCAATTCTCGAGCGCACGGCAATCAGTTCATTCGATTTACCTACACGAGACTCTAATGGTGCAAACAAATGAAGGTTATCAATCCAAGTGAAATAATTGGCATTCCCTCCGGAAACTCTTCAATCGGCACGTCCGCAAGATGTGTGTAGCATTCCATCAATTCTCGATACCGTACATTTTGCTTAGGTAGCTGTAGTTCAGACACTGTACGAGCGTTGGTCAAAGAGAATTTCCTGTCGGAGCCTTTTGCGGACATCATCAGCTGTACGGTTTTTGATTCGCTTTCGAAGCGGTTTATGTTTCCTGTCCACGTTACCATGAACGGTTCAGGAGTACCATGTGCCTCCAGTCGTTTGGCCACTACATCGTCCACTAGCGATGCCGATGATCCTTCATCCAGAAATGCGACAGTATCGAATTTACGCTTCCCTACATACAGCGTTACCGGCATCGTACGAAAAATCACCGAATGACTGGACTTTACTTTCTGCAGCTGTACCGACGCTTCCAATCGATGCAGAAGAGTATGGTGGTATCCTCGGCATCCAGTTACCGAGCAGTTGAAAAGCAGTGATTGTCACCATGCTTTGTTAGACAGACCTCAAAAAATTTTTGCCTCCTGATTTCCCTAAGCCTACCCACAATGTTCATTGCCTTAAATTCTCTACAACTCCTGATCAAATGATCCGTCCTTTCGCAGATCCAACAATTCCGGCCGAATGACTCATTGCTGGAATCTTCGCTTTGTTCCTCTTCATTCTCATGCACATGTACAAACTCTTGCCGACGATTTTCTTTCCCCAATCGATCGGATAGTAATTTGAACTCTGTGACCTAAAAAAAAAAACGTAAAACGCGCGGCTACAAAGCAAGACCATGCTGAGGGTGGCTGGGTTTGATTCCCGGTGCCGGTCTAGACAATTTTCGGCTTGGAAATTGTCTCGACTTCCCTGAGCATAAAAGTATCATCGTGTTAGCCTCATGATATACGAATGCAAAAATGGTAACTTGGCTTAGAAACCTCGCAGTTAATAACTGTGGAAGTGCTTAATGAACACTAAGCTGCGAGGCGGCTTTGTCCCAGTGTACAATCGCTTTTTTCCAAAACTAATTCCCTTACCTGATAAAGGAAAGCTGATTCTTTCGGACACATATCGTGGTTCCCCAGGAAATCCCTGCCTGCCACTCAAGATTCTGAGCAAAATTCGTCAGAGATTCTGAACAGAATTCAATTGCAATTCTAATCAGAGCCTTTTCGGGACTCGGCACAGAATCCGTTCGGATTTTCAAACAGAATTCGTTTAGAATTCTTAAGTGTATCCGTTCGTGATTCTGAACAGAATTCCTATCGCGATTTGAAGCAGTATCCTTTCGGAATTCGTTTGAAACTTTGAATAGGATTCTGTTTGAAATTCTGAACTGAATTCGTTTCTGAATAGAATTCAAATGGTATTTTGAACAGAGTCCATAGTTTTCTACGGAGGATAGTCAACGTATTTGCAGGAAGTAAAAATCTAGCAAAATTTCAGTTGAATTTTGCTAAAAACTAAACTTTTTTGAAAAATAAAAGCGTTCTTATTAAGGAGCAGTGTATGGCATTGTTTTTACCTGTAATTCAACCTTTAGTTCCTTTAAATCTGCGATTAAAACCCAATTTGCTACTATCATAACCCGGAGTGATAACATCGAAATATATTTGCTGTCGACCTACATAACCTAAATCAAGCTTCAACATCATAAAGATGAGAACTTGACAGATTCCCGTGTACAACGAAGTATTGGGAATGATAAAAAGCTTTTCCTGTCGTATAATGCTTATCAATGGGCCACATGTAGTGTATTCTTAGAAATCCTTCGCGGGCCGCAAGAAAGGGCTTAAAGGGCCGCACTTTGGTGATCACTGTTCTGACCCGTAATGCTGGGTAGACACCTTTACGTGGTGTGTTACGGGGTAAGATCTACCATGGTTACATTGCCAGCTACAGGCAAATCCTGACCCAACGAATACCTTCCTCATTATCCAACTCCGTGGTACTTATGAGGGTGTCGCTAAGTCGGTGGCCTCTCGTTAAGTAAGTACTACATCAACACTTCCTTCCTCTCCCTAGTTACGGTGAAGATGGGCGTGGCCAGGATTAGTAATCCTCATGCTTTTGTTATTTTTGTTTAAGACTGGAATCAAGGACCACTCCCCTTCTTGATTTCTGGTAGCATTCTAGATAAGGATCTCAAAAGTAAAACATGAGTATCACTAGTGTCCAATCTACGAATTACACCGTAACAATGCTAATGCTAATGCTAATGCTAATGCTAATGCACTTTGGTGATCACTGTTCTATATAAAAATAAAATGGTCTGTGTTCGTATCCGCATAACTTGAAAACGGCTGGATGAATTTTCTTCATTCCTTCAGCAGTTGCATTCGTTATAGTTTCCGACGGGTGTAAATGATATTTCACCATGCGAAAACTATTAGTAAAGATGGATAAATCGTGAAAAACTTGAATTAAGAATCGTATGTAAATTTTGCAAGGGCAGTTCACAATGCGCATTTTCGCCTACTATGCAGGGCAACGTCTGCCGGGTGGACTAGTTAGACATAAAAAGCGTTAGGGATGCTCATCGGCCACCCTTTGGAGAGACATCGTCAAGCTAACCTGGAGACATGGTCAGTATATCATTGCCGGAGACCTGAATGCCAAGCATCGAGCCTGGGGCAACAGTCGCGGCTGAGTCGGTCCGGTGTCCACGCAACCCTAGACTTATATATAACCAACATAAGCGAGCACGTCTCGTAGCCGGCCATATACCAGGAGCTCAGTTCGGATCACTATCCGGTGGTGACGGAAGTGGGCTCCTGGGTCAATCGGCATCAGTAGTTCTGGCGAAACTACCACCGAGTCGACTCTGAGTCGGGCCGGTTCTAAAGGTGCGTGGACAACAACGTCGACTATTAGGCGCGGCCGGTATCGCCTGAAGCAATCGATCGGCAGGTGCATTCCATCGAGGGGGCGATGTCGTTGGCCCGAGAACAACATGTACCGACGGCTCGGCAGGTAAGCAACTCACCAAAGATTTGAATCGATTGCGGAATGTCACTCGCAGGCAGTTTCAGCGTACTGGACTACCTAAGCTTAAGGCCAGAATGGTGGACCTCAAAAATAACGATTTCTCGAATAAGATCCGCACTCTCCCAGATTATGCTAAGCCGTTCTGGAAAGTAACCAAAATACTAAGCCTCGGCCCATTCCACCTTTGATCCCACTAGACAATAATGGCTCTAAGGGTCACTTGATAACTCCTGCAGAGAAGGTCGCTGAAATAGGTCGTCACTTCGTCAGCTCACACAATCTTGGGCAGAACATCGTCAGTCCCAGGGATTGAACTTATCATTTCATTATCATTTAGTATTCAGCCAATAGCTAGAAGGTATTCAGTGGCTAGAAGGTGTCATGCGGAGAGCCGGGTGTAACAGCCGGGGTACGATTTTCAACAGATCCAGTCAATTTATTTGCTTCGCGGATGACATGGACATTGTCGGCCGAACATTTGCAAAGGTGGCATAATTGTACACCCGCCTGAAACGTGAAGCAACAAAAGTTGGACTGGTGGTGAATGCGTCAAAGACAAAGTACATGCTTGTGGGCGGAACCGAGCGCGACAGGGCCCGCATGGGAAGCAGTGTTACGATAGACGGGGATACCTTCGAGGTGGTCGAGGAATTCGTCTACCTCAGATCCTTGCTAACGGCTGACAACAACGTTAGTCGTGAAATACGAAGGCGCATAATCTGTGGAAGTCGGGCCTACTACGGGCTCCAGAAGAAACTGCGGTCAAAAAAGATTCGCCACCGCACCAAATGTGTCATGTACAAGACGCTTATAAAACCGGTTGTCCTCTACGGACATGAAACATGGACAATGCTCGAGGAGGACTTGCCTTGCAAGCACTCGGAGTATTCGAGAGACGGGTGCTTAGGACCATCTTTGGCGGTGTGCAAGAAGACGGTGTGTGGCGGCGAAGAATGAACCATGAGCTCGCCAAACTCTACGGCGAACCCAGTATCCAGAAGGTAGCTAAAGCCGGAAGGGTACGATGGGCAGGACATGTTGCAAGAATGCCGGACAGCAACCCTGCAAAGATGGTGTTCGCTTCCGATCCGGCAGGTACGAGACGACGTGGAGCGCAGCGAGCGAGGTGGGCAGACCAGGTGCAAAACGACTTGGCGAGCGTGGGGCGTACTCGAGGATGGAGAGATGCGGCCTCGAACCGCGTATTGTGGCATCAAATTGTTGGTTCAGTGTTATCTGTTTAGATGTTAACTAAATAAATGAAATGAATGAATGAAATGAATTCAGCCAATAACTCATTTCAGAGGCGGAATTCCGAAAAGTGTTGCATGGCGGACTTCTGGCGCTATTTCCCCTCTACAACTTTGTCTAAGTACATTGCTCTATGTCTAATATTTACAGCGTGAAACGCTAGTATCATTTAACATACTAAATGATAATAACTCTTATTATCATTTAGTATATTAAGTAACACTAGCGTTTCATATCTTTGGGTTGTTGATTTTTTTCGGTGAAAAAAATCAACAATCCAAAGATATAAAAATTCACGGTGACCAAAACCCTACTAAACTAGCGTTTCACGCTGTAAATATTAGACATAGAGCAATGTACCCTTAGACAAAGTTGTAGAGGGGAAAAAGAGCTAGAAGTCCGCCATACAACACTTTTCGGAGTTCCATCTCTGGAATGAGCTATTTGCTGAATACTAAATGATAATGAAATGATAAGGTCAATCCCTAGTCAGTCCACACGAATGATCGTCAACGAGCATGCTGACAACATCCATTTGATTCCCAACGACTTCTCGGAGGAGTTGGAGATCTCAGCTGGCGAATTGACGGCCTATATCAAATCATCGAAGAACATGAAGACCCCAGGCATCGACAGCATCCTGAATCCCGAGCTCAAACACATAAGTGCTCCGTTCTTTGAGCACCTTTCGCTGATCTTTAATCAGTGTCTCCGGCTCAGCTGCTTCCCATCATCCTGGACGTCAGCGAAAGTCATCCCCATCTGGAAGCCTGGGAAGGATCCTTCCTCCCCCAAAAGTTATCGTCCCATCAGCCTTCTCTCAGGAGTATCCAAGCTATTCTAAAAAGCTATTCACCACCGGTTACTTGAGTCTGCCGAAAATCTCAACATCTTGCTTGAGGAACAGTTTAATATCCGACGTGGTCGATCAACCGTACACCAACTGACCCGAGTTACCAACGTCATCAGACGGAACAAGTTTGTCTCTAAAACCTTCGCCATGGCCTTACTCGATGTCGAATATATAAATGAATTGTATCATAGAACGTTTTAACCCTAGCCCAACAGGGTAAATTGGTACAATGGAATGAAATGCACCTTGTCCTTTGGCCAAACTGTGGAGAACCCAGTCCTACACCAT
Organism: Armigeres subalbatus; assembly: GCF_024139115.2. Taxonomy (NCBI): domain Eukaryota; kingdom Metazoa; phylum Arthropoda; class Insecta; order Diptera; family Culicidae; genus Armigeres; species Armigeres subalbatus. Next base: position 13,340 of record NW_026943763.1, read on the forward strand.
TGGGACTAATTCGTCTATACTCTGGCCTAAGAGGCAAGTCCCGGCAACGTATATTTGATTTAAGCTCCCAGAGGCACTCTGCGATTTTGAAGTTGTAGTCTAAAAATGAAAGGAAACTCAAAAAATTGTTGAATTCAGAATATGGGTTCGAATCAGTATAAGTCGAAGAGTATATTTATAGGAAACTCAATACCGTCGTAGATAAAGTTCTGAAAGGTTATATCAAGATTTGTATGAGCGACTTCAATGCGAAAATCGGCTCCGTAAACTCGAACTAAGAGCGCACCTTCCCCCATCGACCATGATGGATATCTGTATGAACCGTCATCACGTCTGATCATCATCTTCGGACCGGCGATAAAAAGATAGAATAACCAGCATATGTGTATCACCAACATCTGATAAATGAATAAAACTCTTTGCCATTGAATTTCCCGAAAAATCATGAAAAATGACCATAAGTCTCGAAAGACAATAATAATAATAATAAGCCAGCTTACGACCATCTGTTCAAGCTCACTTCTGGCTGCCACCGTTCTCAACAATAACATGTTATATTGAACTGCTATAAATACATTTTAGATAATCGTTCAATTTATTCCCGATAGAACTCCCCATCCCACTACCAGCAGCTGACAAATCGGTCTGATTCAACAAACCGCAACAAGTTTGACCTAAACGTGCCTCCCACGCGCGAGTCCAGAACTGCCGCAGCACGTTCAGCAGTGAGAACTTCCGCTCGTGCACATGCGTGGAATCACGGAAGGCTCCGCTATTCGATCACAAGCATTCCATCCGGGTTGCGTCGTCGTCGTCGACGGCATCGCTGCCAAGACCAACGCATCGCCCAGAGATCAAGATCGTTCTTTGACACTGACTGGAAACGTTTTCAGTTTGCCGGAGAGGTCGGACTGTTATGCTGGTTCCAGCTAGCCAGAGCGGGTATAGGCCGCCCACGAAATCTGCTCGGTGCGCATTTTAATTCCTGCTGGCCGATGAAAGCCTCCGCAGATTTTATTCGCGCCGGTACCTACATCTATCTCAAGGCTTCACTATGGCGACGACTACGACACCGTCACCGCGTTCAGCGGCCTACCGAGCTGGTGAGTTAGAATTCTCATTCCCATTTGATGACACGTGCTATTTGTTGGCGCTGTTAGTGCTGGCTGCCGCGCGGTGAGGAAGTTTTATAGCCCGACTATTGAGTTCTTCCTATAGGCAACGACTGTGGTTTATAAGGCGAATTTGCATCTTCTTTCGGATGTGTAGGCCTGACACAGTTCCACGCATTTTATCCCGCATCGATGGTCGCCGGACGGGGCACTGTTATTGTCTACGAATGTGACGTAAGGCGGCTGCAAATTGTCAAGTGTGTCACGAGAGTTTCTTGCAAATCGAGCTCTGTGGCATTTCCGCAGTCTGGATGATTCATTGAGTTCCCGAAATGTCCCAGTTAACTGGATGGAAGCCCGAACATGTTGCTAAAAAATAAAGTTTCCGCTAATAACATTCAAGATTTTCTAATGATGGAATTGTTCCATATGGTGCTAAAATGTCCGTTAAATTCAAATGTCTTTAAATTTGTCCCAAGAATTTTATACGGCCTATTCACACATCTTAAAGGGGTAAAATACTGTCGACAAGTGTTATTTGAATCGATTAGAGAGTTAATTACGATCGCTATTAGAGTACTCGCCGTTAGTGTGCGGAGGTGAAAGAGCAAATTAGCTGTGGGTTGTTGCTCCGTTAAATTCCATTTCCGAGTGTGAATCGATTAGAGAAGAGCATTAATCGGTTAGCAGCGTGCAGCGTCAAAACAAGTGATTATGTGCCACGGGGCGAACCGAACGAACATTGAAAGCAAAACAAATGCAACGACAAAAGGTGATTTAGTAGGAAGTGTTGGAAAATTTGTTTTGGACAAACCAATTCTTTTGACATGCACGTCCCGATTGAAGGACACCGTACGCGGAGGCGGCGCCGGCGCTTCCGAGCCGTCCGTAGCAGCGGGGGTGGTTTTCGAAACTGAGGAAATTGGCGCGATCGGGTGGGCGACATCCGTCATTCTGATCCCAAACTGGCAGCGAAGCTCCGTCTACTCATAGCGGTAAATTTTGCGGGAGGAACTTTAAATTCATATCCGGATCGAATCAAGGCTTTGGAAGCATTAACGACTACGAGTGCGGTTCGAGGCTCATTTATATCTAATCTAAATGAACTAAACTACGATATCCAATAGCCACTAGGGCGAGATCTAAAATTCACCAGAAACGGAAATAGAGCTGATTCAATAAAGTAAATGCATTTATGGGAAGTAGATATTGTTAGTATCAACCGATTTTTATTATTTCAAATCAGAGTGGACTAAGAGAACATTTTAGTTAATAATTGAGTGAGTTTTTTTTTGGGTTTCGAGTTTCATAGTAAAAGATATGCAAAAAATAAAATACTCCAAAGTGTTTGATGCAAACTAGATGCAGCAGTATTTTTCTCGAAATAAAAAAATGTTACTTAGTCCAGTCTCACTTAACATTGACCAAAAAAGTGCTCTCAAAATATCTACATCAGATCGCATTTCTGATAATTTGTTAACCTCTGCTAACAGATTTCTTAAGTATACCGAAACATAATAAGAATGCTAGTTAATATGTATTTTATACTGGCAAAGCAGAACGTTAAAGTTAACAATTATAATATTCCATTTTCAGCATAGTCATCAAAATCGATGTACATATTTTAATAACTTACACTACACTTTTAAAGCTCCCCCAGACCTAAGCGATTTCATCGCCACGATGACGTCAACTTGTCGCCTCGATTCTATCCCCAGTCAACACAAGATCGTATATGATGCCATAAAACATGCTAAACTGGAGGCGATATAGGTACTTCCCCATGGGAGCGGGCCATTTGGCATAAAGTCATTTGGCATAAGGTCATTTGGCATAAAGGCCATTTGGCATAACGGTCATTTGGCATAACGGACATTTGGCATAATTGTAACCAACGTCAAAAGTGAGGGTTTTTTGGCATAACGGACATTTGGCATAATTTTTCTTTGCGTTCGCTAAATAGTGACTAAGTGGTGCAGGAAACACCCTGGAATAGTAAATATAACACCCGTCGATAACAGTATTAAAAAGACATTATCCTCTCGTGGAAAGAATGCATTTGCAATGCAATGCACAAGTAGGCGCATGCCCGGATTAGAGCAGTGGTGGATGTAATCCCCTCTTTAAAAGAAGGCGTGTTGCCGGATTATGGCAATGAAGGATGTGATCCCTTCCACGGTGTGTCTATGGGGAAATATTATTTTTCAAAAATCAGTATCTCTGAAACACCCACCACGTGAAAGTAGATGCTCTCCTCTTTCATATAGTGGGTAAACTAAAATGTTCTATCGGGGATCTAGATCAATTTTTTTCACTTTTTTTGGTGCAAACTCCATAGAAATCTCAAATAATAGCCGATTTAACCCGCCCAAAAATGTATGAAAAAATGACCCCCGATAGAACATTTTAAAAATGCACCTACGTGAAAAAGGAAAACTTATACTTTCGTGTAGTGAGTGTTTTAGAGATACTGATTTTTTGAAAATAAGCCTCTTCGGACAAACACACCGCACCTTCTTTAAAAGTAGGTGCTTGCCCGGATTATGGCAATGGAGGATATGATCTCTTCTTTAAAACTAGGCGCTTGCCCGGATTAAGGTCATGGTGGATCCGATCCCTTCTTTAAAGGTAGGCGCTTGTCCGCATTATTATAATGGTGGATGTGATTCCTTCTTTAAAGTAGGTGCTTGCCCGGATTATGGCAATGGAGGATATGATCTCTTATTTAAAAGTAAGCGCTTGCCCGGATTAAGGTCATGGTGGATGCGATCCCTTCTTTAAAGATAGGCGCTTGCATGAATTATGGCAATGGATGATGTGATCCCTTCTTTAAAAGTAGGCGCTTGCCCGGATTATGACAATAGTGGATGTGATTCCTTCTTTAAAAGAAGGCGCTTGCCCGGATTGAGGCAATGGTGGATGTGATCCGTTGTTTAAAAGTAGACACTTGCCCGGATTATGACAATGGTGGATGTGATTCCTTCTTTAGAAGAAGGTGCTTGCCCGGATTGAGGCAATGGTGGATGTGATCCCTTCTTTAAAAAGAGGCGCTTGCACGGATTATCGCAATAGAGGAGAGGAGTAGGCGCTTGTCCGGATTGAAGCAATGGTGGATGTAATCCCTTCTTTGAAAGTAGGTGTGTGGCCTGAATTGTGGCAATGCAATGGTGGATGTGATCCCTTCTTTAAAAGTAGGCCCTGCCCGGATTATGGCAAATGGTGGATGTTACTCCTTCTTTATAAGTAGGCGCTTGCCGGGAATATATCAATGGTAGATGTGATCTCTTCCCCGAAAAGCACAATTCAGATTGATTTGCAATAACTCATATGCGATTTGATTGGTTTTAGTAACTCGTCTACGACAAGTGTCTTGCTTGAGTTTTTAAAGTTAGGCGCTTACCCGGATTAAGGAAATGGTGGATTTGATCCGGTCTTAAAGTGCATGTCCGGATTGTAATGGTGGGTGTAATCCCTACTTTAAAAGTAGGCATGTGGCCGGAATAAGTCATTGATGGATGTGATCCCTCTCTCGGAAGTAGTTCTGCCGTTTTTTTATTTCGTTCTTCCGGAAAATGTCTACCATCAGTCTAAATTTATCAGAAAAAAGCCTAGACCGACTTTTACTACGCTAAACATTACATGAAATATCCCTTTCGCTTTCACAGTTCGAGATTATGCCAAATGACCGTTATGCCAAATGTCCGTTATGCCAAATGACCCACTTTTTTCTTGCAGTTATACCAAAAGACCATTATGCCAAATGGCCTTTATGCCAAATGACCTTATGCCAAATGACTTTATGCCAAATGACCAGACCCCTTCCCCATACAACATGTACGTATATCGCCTTATCTTTAACATTAAATATTACATCATATACGATTTTGTGTAGACTGGGTCGTTGGGTCGCTGCAGGCAATGTTTCATTTACAGTCAAAATACTTTTTTTATATAAAACGCTAAAAAAACAGGGCGAGGGCTATGCCTCAACTTTGCGCCTAATACAAGAAAAAATCCATTTAAGAAGCATTATTGTGGATTTACTTGACCAATGGATTCGAAGGTCGGTTCACTTGCCTATTTCGAACGTTCCCTTTTCCAGCAAGGTTTGCCAAACTCAATAAATGTTTGGTAGATTACCTTGTTTTTTGCTCCTTGTCTATCAAAACAGATGTCAAAACATCGGAAAAAGAAAGAGAAGTCCGAGGGAAACAGCAAAAAGCACGTGGCAGACTTGTCAGTTTTGACAGATTTTACTATGAAAACGGGTGTGAAGGTGAAAACGGCGATTTCAACGACCGTTCAAGGAGCGACTATTTCGAACGGTCGGGTCCAATAGGGAAATCCACGTACAATACTCAGTGAGAAGAAAAGGGGGTTCAAAATTTACATTTTCGACATTACTTCATATTGAAGCGAATTATGGATTTAACCTTAACATATTGGATGAATGGAGTGTTGAATAACTGCTTCCCACAATACCGTCTATCATTATAAAAAAAATCCTAATGAAATACTTTCCCTTAGGTGTGATTCAAATATGACGTCCGCTACTTTTTGAGATTTCTAGACCCCCTCCCCCCTCTGTTACGCTTTTTTGTATACCTAGTATATGTACTGTCACAAAATCTTGAACCTATTATCTTTATTAATGAGGTTTTCGGCATCTTGAACCTTCTTCCCTCCTAAAACCTGTGTAATCATTATTGAAACTCGAAGAAATTAAAAGTCCCTTGAATCTACCATACTGCTTTCCCTCCGTAAGTCGATGCCTTCCTTCGGTAAGTCGAAGTAATTTTCCAATGCATTTTCACCTATTGAACTCGATGTTATCAGAATCAGTTTACATGTACGAAACCATACCCTTTCGTACATGTGAACTGATTCTGATCATTCGACATAAAGTCATTTGGCATAACGCCATTTGGCATAATTTTGAACTGCAACAAAAAAGTTGGTCATTTGGCGTAATTTTAAACAGCAACAAAAAAAGTATGTTATTTGGCATAACGGACATTTGGCATAATTTGGAACTGTTAAAGGGAAAGGGTCATTTGATGTTTTTTTTTACCATAATTAGAGTAGATCGAGGATATGTTCTGATAGATTTAGACTGATGGTAGACATTTTTCGGAATGAAGGACAAACGAAGCAGCAGAACTACTTTTGAGTAAGGGATTTCATCCGCCCAGCGTCGTAGCGTATGGTTGGCAGGGTTGGCCAAATAATTTGTCAAGTTAGTGTCTACGCGGTGAACTTTGGAAAAATGGGTGGCAAATTAATACGGTTGTCCAAACATATGAGCTCCAGAAGCTTCGACGAAGAAGGCAAAAAAGGAAGATAGCGGTCAGTCGAGGTACGAGATAATAAGAACGAACAGCCAACTCGCAACCAGAGTCCGAACCGACGGATGGCACCACGCCACGAACGCCATTTTGTCATACGGCGTCCTGACAACGACAGCTATTATTCGTCCCAATTTTTCTCACGCATCGTGCCAACAATGCCGTGGCTTCCGTCAACCGGAAAATTCCGGAATTTACCCCGACCCTGACTAACGAACTTCGGGTCATTCGACGACCATCTGACCCTCGACCGCCGGGTCATTCAACGACCATCCGGCTACACGACGCGCCAGTGCCTGAATCTCCCCACGCTCGCACGCTTAGGAACCTGGAAGAATAGAGGCTTTTTGCGCCCACCCCGGAAGCTGCCGTTGGTCAGAGAAGCAGCTTGGGGTCTAGTCTAAACCTTTTCTGGGACAGCAAGAACTCCCGGCGTCATAACGTTTCAAGGTTTTAGAACGTTGGCATGCTCCCCTAATTTGAAAACGTCTTTTTCATCATTTACTTGATGATAAAGGAAATGGAAGGAGAAGGAAGGAACAGGAAATGTCAATGGAAAGGAGCATGAAACAAGCTTCTGGGGAAGGAGCCCTAGATAAGGACTTCAATAAGCCAAAGGCGAAACACAGACTACCGTGGACGGATTTCAAATCAAAGGATCAAAATCCGTACAGCTATTTTTTAACTAAATATTTGAATTGAAACAGTCTGATTGACTAAACTACCACTGTAAACAATTCGATACACACCTTGGGAAGCGATCCCTTCGATTTGTATTCCTCTTAACTTGTGTGATAATTTGCAATTAGCAAAGAAATACAGTTACTTTTGGTGCAATAATGCTCTACCCGAAAACAAAATGGCGGCAAAAACTCCGCGTGTGGTGGGTGGCGATTTGTTTTTGATTTTTGTTGTTTTAATTTCAAAGCCTTCTTTCCATTTTTATGACTTAAAAGCTAACTGCCAAGTATCTGAACAGGACAAGATAAATTATTTCTACATTAATTACCTTTAGCCCCCTTTAATTTATTGATATCTCATGAGGTGAACGGATTTCGGTCCCGCACGGTACTTTACTGCCAAATGACACGCTCCCTGCACGAAACACACGATTTCAGGCCATTTTGCCAAATATCTTCTTATTCTTATTGGCATTACATCCCCACACCTGGGACAGAGCCGCCTCGCAGCTTAGTGTTGATTAAGCACTTCCGCAGTTGTTAACTTTCTAAGGTTTCTAAGCCAAGTTACCATTTTTGCATTCGTATATCATGAAGCTAACACGATGATACTTTTATGCCCAGGGAAGTCGAGACAGTTTCCAATCCGAAAATTGTCTAGACCGGCACCGAGAATCGAACCCAGCCACCCTCAGCATGGTCTTGCTTTGTAGCCGCGCGTCTTACCGCACGGCTAAGGAGGGCCCAAATATCATTTTGTCGAATATCGTTTGGCCGAATGCCATTTAGCCAATAAGTTGAAAAAATGAGATTGCGAGTAGTGAAAAGTGAGTAGTGAGAATTTTATGAAGTGTACAGCAAAAGCAACACCACTTGTTTCTCAGTGAGTAACAACAACTGTGGTGTGACTTACTAAACTGTCGCTAACCGCAAGTCGATCACATCTGTATAATGGTATTCATGATCGTTCTTCTTCTTCTTCTTCTTATTGGCATTACATCCCCGCACTGGAACAGAGCTGCCTCGCAGCTCAGTGTTCATTAAGCACTTCCACAGTTATTAACTGCGAGGTTTCTAAGTCAGGTTACCATTTTTGCATTCGTATATCATGAGTCTAGCACGATGATACTTTTATGCCCAGTGAAGTCGAGACAATTTCCAACCCGAAAATTCCCAGACCGGGAATCGAACCCAACCACCCTCAGCATAGTCTTGCTTTGTAGCCGCGCGTCTTACCGCACGGCCAAGGAGGGCCCCTCATGATCGTTATAAAACTTAAAATGTTACTTGGGAAGTCAGTAATGAGTAGTGAGATGTGATAGTTGCGAAATGAGAAGTAAGAAGTGAGTAGTGAGCAGTGAAAAGTGAAGTGTTGAGAAGTGAGAAGTGACTGGAGAGATATAAGACGATAGCAAGAAGAAAGACAGAAAAAGAAAGAGAAAAAATGAGGGAAGAGAAAGTATAAGGAAGAAGAAAAAAGATGGAATAAAGATTAAGAAAAAGGGAAGAAGGAAGAAGAAAAAAGAAAGAATGAAGAAGAAAGACGAAAGAATGTAGAAGGAAGAAGCTAGAAGAAATATGAGAAGAGAAAGAAAAAAACGAATGGAAGAGAATTGATAAAGATGAAGGAAGAAGAGAAGAGGAAGAATAAGGATGAAGGAAGAATGGAAGAAACAGAATAAGGATGAAAGAAATAATAAGAATGAAAAAGGATGGCAGAAAAACAGAAACAAGATGTGAGAAACAAGGTAAAAGGATTAATTAAACAATTTTCAATTCCCACATCTCAGTTGTCACATATCCTTTCTCACTTCTTACTCCTTGGTTCTTACTTTTCACTTGTCATGTCTCACTTCTTCCTTCTCACTTCTCTTTCATCACTTCTCCTGTCTCACTTCTCACTTCCTACTTCTCACTTCTCATTTCTCCCTTCGCACTTGTCACTATTCACTTCCTCTTTCCCACTTCTCACTACGATTATTTACTTCACATTTCTCACTTCTTACATCTTACTTCTCATTTTTCACTTCATAATATGATCTTTTAACTTCTTATTTCTCACTGTTCCCTTTTCACTTCTCACTTTGCATATCTGAAGTCTAACTACTCACTATTTACTTTACACTTCTTGCTCTTCTCTTTTCACTTCTCCCTTCTCACTTCTTACTTTTCAATTATTATTTCCTACTTCTTACTTCTCACTTTGCACTTATAACTTCTCATTTTTTACTTCTCACTTCTATATTCACTTTCTACTTCTCACTTTTAATTTCTTATGTGATGTGAGAAATGTCTCATTCCTCACTTCTAGCTCCCAAGCAGTGCGTGCAACATCTTTCAAATAGCTGTGTGTTCATAATAAATTACGGCGTTGCAATATGCCACGCATCTGACCTTTTGAGTGATTTGGAATTCAAAGTGTTTCAAACAAAACAGATAAGTTGAAGTATTAATAACTCATCGATTCTTTACTTTTACGACAATGTTTCTGAAACGTTGCAAAACCAGCTCAACTGAGCAGTATTTTATTTTTGACAGTCCCCTGCATGTTTCGTATAAGGCACAAAGAAGTTGCAAATGACTTTGTTGTGTAAAGGGTGTATTCGATAAAAATGCCACACACATATTTACTCACCAAAATCAAACCGATTATCGGATTTTCTTAAAATTTTCAGGGAACGAAAAACTTTCAATGAGTTATGATTTACAACATTTGTTTTATTCGATTTCATCACCCATTCCGAATGCACGCATATTCCTTCTCACTTCACCTATCAAATTTTGTACAATCGATTTTCCCAGTGTTTTGTTGTTTTTACCCAAATTTTCTTCAACTCCAGCTCTATTTTACTAATTTTGGGATATTTGCGAAGTTTTGTCTTCACAATTGCCCAGAATTTTTAAATTGGGTGAAGTTCCGGTAAATTTTGTGCGTTCATATATTTTGGCACAAATTTAACTCCGTTAGCTCGGTACCACTCCAACACTTTCGAGCGTAGTGGCGGGACGCCAGATCAGGCCCAAACATAATTGATACTTTGTATTTTCCTATAAATGGTAAAATACGCTTCTTGAGGCACTCTTCGGTGTAAATCGTACCGTTGATTCTTCCGGAAGTAGTGCAGGAAGCGCTTACTTTACCACATCCGCAAATCATCTGCCTTCTTTGCAAATTTTGATAACTTTTCGTTTGGACATCCTCCGGAATATCGGCAACGAAATATTCTTGCCCAGGAAGTTGACGGAAGTCAGCCTTGAAGTATGTAGGTATCACGATGCAACATGATTTGGTGATCAACTTCATGTAAAGTTTCCGGGTGCGTGTTTTTGCAGTGGCGTTTCGATTTTCATTTCGGTTTGGTTTTTTTTTGCACCTTGTAACCATATAACCTAGCACGCTTCATGGTTTTCTGCACAAAACCAGCCTACACCTTGAACTTGTTAGCGACATCTCAGATGGACACGTTTTGAATCTTCTTGAACTGTTGTACCACTTCTGGTCATTTTACTGTCCATTGGACTA
>NW_026943764.1:0-54904 GCF_024139115.2 Armigeres subalbatus
TTTATACATTTTTTCGCTTTTAAGATATAGTTTGTTCTCGCTCCATCAGCCTTTTCTCAGGGTTATCCAAGCTGTTTGAGAAGGCAATTCACAGCCGGTTACTTGAGTCTGCCGAAAACCATAACATCTTTCAGTTTGGATTCTGACGCGGTCGATCAACCGTACACCAACTGAACCGACTTACCAACATCTTCAGATGGAACAAGTTTGTCTTAAAAACCTCCGTTATGGCCTTACTCGATGTCGAGAAGGCATTGGACCAAGCATTCAACAATGTATGACATGATGGCCTAGTGTATAAACTACATCGCTACAATCTTCCTAGCTTTCTGGAGAAAATTATCAACATTTATCTATCGGCGAGGACACTTCGGGTCTCAATTAGTGGAACGAGTTCCGATGCGCACGGAATCATCGCAGGCGTCTTTCAGGGCATGTTCCGTTCCGCCTAAGGTCTGTAAAATCATCCTCAATGGCACACAATGGGAATGCGCAAATGAGGCTGACTACCTTGGCTTGACCCTCGACAGCAAGCTTATTTCCAAACATCAGGTTGATAACGTTTTGCTACTGTGTACCGTTTTGCTACTGTCCCCTATGATCAACTATCTTTTGTCATTTCTCCTTGCTATCTACAAGCAGATCATCCTCTTTGTGATCGAATATGGTTTGCCGGTTTGGAAGAGCTGCGCCAAATCCCACCATCTAAATCTGCAATGGGTGCAAAACAAATTCCTGCTGATGATTATTAACATCCCATTCAGGACAGGATCGGGATAAAAACATTACATTACATTTACAGAAGTTTAGGGCTCGTTGCTTGCACTCCGTACAAGCATCAGTACCCAATTAGGTTATCAAATTCTTTTGTAAATAATAGTGTACGTTAGGGTGGCTCAAAAAACACTTTTACAAATTTTTTGATGGGCCGCCCTCTTATTCGGTTCTATTTGATGCCCTGATGCTCTGGACAAAATTTCAGCCAAATCGGTCAACGTTTGGGCGGTGCTAAACTCGCTGGAAGTTTATATGGAAAAATGTATGCAGAAACATCCAAAAACAGTGATTTACAGTTGGACGGCACAATTTACGATCTAGAATCATGATACTCATTCAGTTCTTGTAGAATTAAATACAGAATGTAATGCTGAAAACCGCGAGAAGATTAGAGTTTATTAGACAAAGATATTAGCATTTTACTGGAGTGTTGAAGGGGTGAATTTATTTCTTTTCAAAGGTAAAAGAAACGAAATTTGCTCAAACCCCACTTCAGAGAAATGCTAATAACTTAGCCGAGCAAACTCTAATCTTCTCGCGGTTTTCTGCATTACATTCTGTATTAAATTCCTCAAGATCTGAATGAGTATCATGATTCTTGATCGTAGATTGTGCCGTCCAACTGCAAATCACTGGTTTTGGATGGTTCTGCATACATTTTTGCATATAAACTTCCAACGAGTTTAGCACCGCCCAAACGTTGACTGATTCGGCTGAAATTTTGTCCAGAGCATCAGGGCATCAAATAGAGCCGAATAAGAGGGCGGCCCATCAAAAAAGTTGATAAAAGTTTTTCCCATACTAATTTGAGCCACCCTAGTGTACGTAGTAGTTACGTTATCAAATTTTCAAAAATAATAATGCCTTTTCGAAGATGAAATATGAACTTTTATTTTAATCATATTATTTGAGTAACTAGAAGAAGAAAAATATTTGCAATCTAAGTTGAAGGTCCTTGTGGAAAAACTTTTGACCAGAAAACGCAATGTAACAGAACAAAAATGTTAAATAAATAATTTTCAACGATAACAAAAAGCATTCCACGTCGAGCATCCGTGCGAGACGGTTGTAAGTCCGCGTACGGTCTGCTTCCCATTCGGTTTTGCCTTTCTCGTATACAAAGTATACGTAAAGGCTATATGTTCGCTCCAAAAACGAACTTTTTATAGGAGTCCCGGAGACCCATAGTGTTATATACCGATCGACTCAGCTCGACGAATTGAAGTGATGTCTGTGTGTATGTGTGTGTGTATGTGTGTGTGTATGTGTGTGTGTATGTGTGTGTGTGTATGTGTGTGTGTATGTGTGTGTGTATGTGTGTGCGCAAAATAATCTCACTCATTTTTCAGGCATTTATCATCAATCGATTTGCTCGCAACAATTTGCATTCGACGCGGAATCTTGTCCCATTGTTTCGTATTGAAAATTGGGCGAATCGGACTATGGGCTTCGGAGTTATGGCCAAAATATATTTTTTTACAACAAAAATTCTCACTCACTTTTTAGACACTTACTCTTAGCTGATTTACTCGCAACAAGTTTCATTCAACGCAGAATCATGTCCCATTGTTTCGTATTGAAAATTGGACAGATCGGACTATGGATTTCGAAGTTATGGCCAAAATCCACTTTTTCACATGAGAAACACGTACCAAATTCTCACTCATTTTTCAGGCACTTATCCTTAACCGATTTGCTCGCAACAAGTTTCGTTCGACGCGAAATCCTGTCCCATTGTTTCGTATTGAAAATTGGTCGAATAGAACTATGGGATTCGAAGAAATGGCCAAAATACATTTGTTGACAAGAAAAATTTTCACTCATTTTTTAGGCACTTACTTTTAGCCGATTTGCTCGCAATAAGTTGCATTCGACGCAGAATCCTGTTACATTGTTTCCTATTTGAAATTGTCCAGATCGGACTATGGGATCGAAAGTTATGGCCAAAATACAAATTGATACGAAAAAATCGCGTAAAAAATGTCACTAATTTTTCGGGCACTTCTCCTCAACCGATTTGCTTGCAACAAGTTGCATTCGACGCAGAATCCTGTCCCATTGTTTCCTATTTAAAATTGGCCAGATCGGACTATGGGATCGAAAGTAATGGCCAAAATACAAATTCATACGAAAAAATCGCGTAAAAAATGTCACTCATTTTTCGGGCACTCATCCTCAACCGATTGCAACAAGTTGCATTCGACGCAGAATCCTGTCCCATTGTTTCCTATTGAAAATTGGACAGATCGGACTATGGGCTTAGAAGTTATGGTCAAAATACTATTTATTGTGAAAAAGAGATTAAAAAAGTCCAGCTCACTGTTTTAGCACTTAGACTTCATCTATTCCCCAAGCAACACAAGTTGAACAAATCTGGTTGCAGTAACCATATTGTGAATGAATCCGGTCATATATAAGTTACTGTGATTGATGTACAATATGTGTGCTTCTCAGGTCGCTCGCAACAGATTGCATTCGACGCAGAATCTTGTCCCATTGTTTCCTATAGAAACTTGCAGAGGCGCCTCGTCTATAGATTCTTTCTGTTCATGGAACAGGTAATCATTTTTAGTTCAGAAGTAGGAAATTAATTTCTTGGCAATTAATTATTAGGACAAATAATTTACTCAGTAAAATTATTTAAACAAAGTTTTACGTAATATTTCAAATGACGGTTTAACATGTAACGAAACAAAATATTGCGTAGGCAGATCAAGTCAACGCCACATGCTTGGCGTACAGTCAAATTGCAGCTAAATATGTGTTTCTCCGACCCACCACACCAGATCACATAGAAAGCTTTTCCCAGTTGTACGATTTATAATGAAGAACCAACAGCAGCGCTGCCAGATGTAAAATTTAATGTTTTGCGCCATAGGGGAGGAGAAGACCACCAGCTGTCATCGAGAGAAAAAGTAGAATCATTGAAATTTCACACGGTGTGGTATAGGAAATGAAGTATATTTTTGTTATAAAACAAAAATTAAGGACGTTTATCAAAAAAATCTTGGTTTACGGAGTAAGAATTTTAAAAGCACACAAAATAGACATGATATCTCGATTTTTATATTTTTTTCGAATAAGCAGTTAATGCTTAAGATTGTTGAATTTCTAACCCCAAAAACTAAAAATTGTTTGGCAAAAAAATTTCTATAACGTTCTAGAGACATTTTAATTCTCATTTTCTATATCATGCTATGTCAAATTTCCATGGTTCTACTTTTTCTCTAAACTTTTCCAGGTGGCAGCACTGATGAAAGAACCTCCCCCATGACAAATGGTTTGAAATGATTTCCTCCTTGGTATACTCACTCGTTCTCCGCGCCTACACGGAACCGCGAAACAACTCACTTTACGGTTCCTTTCACTCAAATCCGCCCTTGCGTGGAAGAAGCCAAAAATAAGTAAAATGCGAAAAAATCCAGTGAGTACTTTGCCTTTACTCCCGTGTTGAATTTTCACCCACTATGAAGTTTCACCAACTCAAATTTATGTTATTTCCACTCACTCGAGACTATGGTGAAAACAACTCAAATTTGGCTTCTTCCACGGAACAGCATACGTTGGGTCGATGCAGCTCTCTTTGTTTATAATATCATTCATGAGAGGGAGTGAGAAAACTACCTAATATTGAGTTAAAAATTTGAACTTCGTACTCAAAGTTGAGTTCTTTAAACTTTTTTTTTAGGTTCTTCAATTTTTCTGTGTAGAGAACCAGCGTGAGCGTTGCCAGCTTTCTCCGTTTCTTCACATCATCCTCACTCTAACTTTCACCTACTCAGAGACTGAGTAAAATTGTATTGCCATCTCTTTTCTTCCCACGGAAATTTTACTCAGTTTCCGTCAAAAGCAGGATTACTCATAGTTTTGAGTTGTCCTGCTTTTGACAAAAAATTGAGTAAAATTTCCGTGGGATAGAAATAGAGCGCAATACAATTTTACTCAGTCACTGAGTAGGTGAAAGTTAGCGTGTATGCTGCGCAGGAGTCCAACCCGTTCGACGCGCTGCAAGAACAATCAACGACGCGACGTACTTTCGGTTAGACTCGGTCGAAGTGTCGGGCTATGCTTTGCCGAAAGGCGCGCGCACGCTTTTATTCTCATATCATACTCCGATGATTGGGAACAGTTTGTTTTTCTTTTTTCTCCTGATGAATATGCATCAAAAACAATATTAAATCAGTGTTTGATTTTTCAAAAGAGACATCAAATAATGCTTTTTCTACGAATACTCAGAATCAATCAATATAAAGAAAACTAAATTCACTAAATTTGAAAAATTGAATAACATTTCTTCTAAATGTGACAACAGCTCCTAATGTGACTCATTGGTAGTCACTAGAGATGTCGCAAATTAATCGATTACTTCGATTAATCGATTCATCGTTGTGATAATCGATTAATTTTGAATCGATTACTATACAATGATTAATCGATTCAATAATCAACAAGAATCAAGAGTAATCGATTAGTAACTAATCGATTAATCGGGATTTTACGACATCTCTAGTCGTCACAATCTGGGGTCGCATCAAACAATTATACTAATAATGGATAATAAGGTGTTCGCCATACGTCAGGTATTGCAGAAATGCCGCGAATACAACGTGCCCACACATCATCTATTCATCGACTTCAAAGCCGCATATGATACAATCGATCGGGACCAGCTATGGCAGCTAATGCACGAAAACGGATTTCCGGATAAACTGATACGGTTGATCAAGGCGACGATGGATCGGGTGATGTGCGTAGTTCGAGTTTCAGGGGCATTCTCGAGTCCCTTCGAAACCCGTAGAGGGTTACGGCAAGGTGATGGTCTTTCGTGTCTGCTATTCAACATCGCTTTAGAGGGAGTAATACGATGGGCAGGGATTGACACGAGTGGTACGATTTTAACGAAGTCCGTTCAGTTATTTGGTTTCGCCGACGACATTGATATCATGGCACGTAACTTTGAGAGGATGGAGGAAGCCTACATCAGACTGAAGAGCGAAGCTAAACGGATTGGACTAGTCATCAACACGTCGAAGACGAAGTACATGATAGGAAGAGGCTCAAGAGAGGTCAATGTGAGCCACCCACCACGAGTTTCTATCGGTGGTGACGAAATCGAGGTGGTTGAAGAATTCGTGTACTTGGGCTCACTGGTGACCGCCGATAACGATACCAGCAGAGAAATTCGGAGACGCATAGTGGCTGGAAATCGTACGTACTTTGGACTCCGCAAGACGCTTCGATCGAATAGAGTTCGCCGCCGTACCAAACTGACTATCTACAAAACGCTTATAAGACCGGTAGTTCTCTACGGACACGAGACCTGGACGATGCTCGTGGAGGACCAACGCGCACTGGGAGTTTTCGAAAGGAAAGTGTTGCGTACCATCTATGGTGGGTTGCAGATGGCGGACGGTACGTGGAGGAGGCGAATGAACCACGAGCTGCATCAGCTGTTGGGAGAACCATCCATCGTTCACACCGCGAAAATCGGAAGACTGCGGTGGGCCGGGCACGTAGCCAGAATGTCGGACAGTAATCCGGTGAAAATGGTTCTCGACAACGATCCGACGGGAACAAGAAGGCGAGGTGCACAGCGGGCAAGGTGGATCGATCAGGTGGAGGACGACTTGCGGACCCTCCGCAGACTGCGTGGTTGGCGAAGTGCAGCCATGAACCGAGCTGAATGGAGAAGTCTTTTATGTGCAGCACAGGCCACTCCGGCCTTAGTCTGATGATAAATAAAAAAAAGATTTCTTTCATAGCAACAAAATATGTAAGAGTTTAAATATTAGCGGCTATAGGTAAGTCCCATGTACCCCGAATGGCGAAAAAGCCGATTTGAAAGATCTCTTAAATTTCGGACGACTTGCGAGAGTTTAAAATTTTAAGTGCATCATAATTTAAAAGATTTTTGGAACAAAAGAGAATAACAAGTTGTTTATTGTTTTGTAAATCCTTTCTACATGATTTTTTCTCTTCTCTATATTACCAAATATATATACCAAATATTAGGTTGAGTTGTACAAGAAACGATTGTAATATTAGATTAAACGCACAACTTTCATACGAAACCACTCATGTATCCGAAACCAAACCGTAGAACAGGTGTACCAAAAGTCCACGAGACGCCCCTGGATACTTGGCTGGATCGTACAATTGGGTCAGAAGTTGCAGGCGAAATGGCGAAAATACTAATTTTGAAACTATAAAATTAAATGCCATTTTTTGCACTTATGCTCATTCGTTTTGTTTGCAACAAGTTGCGTTTGGCGAGAAATTTTGTTATGCCTATAAACAAATATAAAAAATAAGACCAAACCACACATTGGTCACTTGTCTTAAGACGAGTTTGTACAATCCCAATGGTGGAATTAAATGGGATTGTACAAACTCTTTTTTTGACAAGTGAAGACATCCCACTAAAAAGCTCAAAATAATTTTCTTAACACATATTGGTGTTATTTTAGATTTTTCCAAACCTTTTGAACGAACGAGAAAGGCACCATCACCGCTAGGTGGATAAATCTGGGTTTTTTACCTAAAGTACAGGTAGTGTTTTTTTCCGAAAGTGTTTTGAAGCATAGTGCTTGAGTGGAAGTGGTGCTTAGCTGTAGCAGTTAAGTAGCTATTTCGTTGGTTTTGCAACTACGCAAAACTTTGCAGTTTATTCGGCGTCCATCGCAGGCGCAGGCATCATCGTCCCACGCCGACAGTCATCATCCATCGTGCGTCTCCATCAACACAGACGCTGCCGTCCTGCCTCCATCCATCCACCCAGTTGCAGTGTTGGGTGCGGCGAGAACACCAACAATAGCGTGGTTCGCTTCGACCGCACCACCGGCGAGTGTCCATCGAGCTAGTGTGTGCTGCCAGAACTGTTAGCCGGCAACACAGCAGTGTGAACGCAAGTATTAAACTGAGCTCCCTCTAATTGTTCCCCTCTCTTCTCCATCTTATTGGAATAGTTTTTTCTTTCTTTTTTACTCGTCTTCCCCTCTGTCCCAAATCATTATTTTGTTAGTGTGTGTGTTTTTTTTCTGTCCTTGTGATAATTGTTCAGTTTTAAAATAGATTGTGCCTCGCTGCAGCGGCGCATTTCGTGTCCGCAATGCGCGAAGGCGAAGTTGGCGGGGGTACTTCGTACTCCATGTCAGATGTTTCGTTGCATTCGGGTGTTCCAAACCAAAACGAAATGGACACCAGCAACGCTAAAATTTCCTCTACGAGCCCCCGTCCCAAGGTCTACCCTCACGACTCTAGTGGGCCGTATGTTGTTTTCTTTCGACCCAAAGGCAAACGTTTGAATATCAGCCAGATTAGCAAAGATCTGGAAAAGCGATTTTCGTCTGTCACGACCATTGACATGGTTGGGTCCAGTAAACTCCGTGTCACGATCAGTGATCGCAAACAGGCCAACGAGATTGCCACCTGTGAGCTTTTCACTCTCGAATATAGAGTGTATTTACCGTCAGCAGTGTGTGAGATCGCGGGGGTGGTGACGGAGGGAAGTATGACATGCGACGAATTGAAACAAGGTTTCGGTCGTTTCAAGAACGTTTCTTTGCCTCCTGTTGCGATACTGGATTGCAAACAAATGTATTCGGTGTCTCAGGAGGGAGAGAAGCGGAGTTATTCCCCGTCTGACTCTTTCTGCGTCACTTTTTCCGGGTCCGCACTGCCTGACTACGTAGTGATTAGCAAACTTCGTCTACCTGTTCGGCTGTATGTACCGAAGGTGATGAATTGTGTTAATTGCAAGCAGCTGGGCCACACCGCTCAGTACTGCTGCAATAAGCCTCGCTGTGCATCATGCGGAGAGAAGCATGTGGAGGGCGCGTGCAAGACGGCACCGAAAAGTGTCTATTGTAACGAAAGCCCTCCACATGCTCTTGAAGCTTGCCCAACGTACATACAGCAGCGAATACACCAGAAGCGGTCTCTTCAGCAGCGTTCTCGGCGAAGTTACGCCGAAATGTTGAGGAAGGCCGCTCCTCCACTCGTTTCTGACACCATCTACTCGACTCTTCCTTTGGACGATCAAGGTAGCTCTGACTCCGAGGTTGGAAATGGGGTTCCCTTTGTTTTCAATGGCTCAACGAGGAAAATAATAAAACAGAGCCAGCGACCCTCAAAACAGCCTCAAAGTGAGCCCCAATCCAACATGGTCAAATTCAAAGCGGGTGGAAATACTCAAAAACGTTCAACTTTTGTGGTTTCACATCGGGATGATCGAGAGTTTCCACCGCTTCCGGGAACATCTAAAATCCCAGATGCCCCAATTTTTGGGATTTCTCAGCCAGAAAGACAGTATAGAAAGCGAGCAGAAGAACGGCCGAGCGCTCCTTTGTTCACACTTTCTGGCATCGTAGAGCTCATCTTCAACTTCTTTTATGCTTCCGACCCCGTGAAGAACATGATCAAAACTGTTCTTCCTATTCTGACTCCTCTCCTGAAGCAGCTGGCTTCAAAAATTCCCCTCCTCAAGTCTCTTCTATCCTTCGATGGATAACTTAGTCAATAAGGGTAACATGATTTCGATTCTACAGTGGAACTGTCGAAATATTCTTCTAAAATTAGATATTTTTAAATTTTTAGTTAACAAATTACAATGCGATGCTTTTGCTTTATGTGAAACATGGCTAACACCAGATGTGAACCTTCATTTTCCTGATTTCAACATAATCCGCCGCGATCGGGCAAATCGATATGGAGGGGTGCTTTTAGGGATCAAAAAACAGCACTCCTTCTATAGAGTCGGGCTTGAGGGCTTGACGATCCCTCCCCAGTCCATCTGCGAGTTGAGGGGCTTGCCTAGGATGTGGTGGGGTTTGACAGTGGGCCCTGTTAAACCTCTATAAAAAGCTGCATGTATCCGCAAGTAGGCCCCACCAAAGCGACCGTGTGCCGCTCAAAGCGCACAAGCCCAAGTCCTGGTGTTAGGTGGGACGCTAAACAGCCCTGACACGACGGCCCTCCGACGAGACAGGAGGTTTGCGCTGGCCCAATAAGCCGCCTAGAAAACCAATCATTACGAACAATATAAGAGATAATTCGACTCGATATAATCGACAAAGACCTAGGCGACGAATACAGGATCACGATTGGAAGCTTGGAACATGGAATTGCAAGTCGCTAGGTTTCGCAGGTTGCGACAGGATGATCTACGATGAATTACATCCCCGCAACTTCGACGTCGTGGCGCTGAAGGAGATTTGCTGGACAGGACAGAAAGAGTAGAAAAGCAGGCATCGAGCGGCTACCTTCTACCAAAGCTGTGGCACCACCAACGAGCTGGGAACCGGCTTCATAGTGCTGGGTAAGATGCGCCAACGCGTGATTGGGTGGCAGCCAATCAACGCAAGGATGTGCAAGCTGAGGATTAAAGGCCGTTTCTTCAACTATAGCATCATCAACGTGCACTGCCCACACGAAGGGAGACCCGACGACGAGAAAGAAGCGTTCTACGCACAGCTGGAGCAGACATACGATGGATGCCCACTGCGGGACGTTAAAATCGTCATCGGTGACATGAACGCACAGGTAGGAAGGGAGGAAATGTATGGACCGGTCATCGGACCGGATAGTCTGCACACCGTATCGAATGACAACGGCCAACGATGCATAAACTTCGCAGCCTCCCGCGGAATGGTAGTCCGAAGCACCTTCTTTCCCCGCAAAAATATCCACAAGGCCACATGGAAATCACCTAACCAAGAAACGGAAAACCAAATCGACCACGTTCTGATCGACGGTAAATTCTTCTCCGACATCACGAACGTCCGCACTTACCGCAGTGCGAATATTGAATCCGACCACTACCTCGTTGCAGTATGCCTGCGCTCAAAACTCTCGACGGTGTACAACACGCGTCGAAGTCGGACGCCGCGGCTTAATATCGGGCGGCTACGAGACGGTAGACTAGCCCAAGAATACGCGCAGCAGCTGGAAGTGGCACTCCCAACGGAAGAGCAGCTAGGCGCAGCGTCTCTTGAAGATGGCTGGAGAGATATTCGATCCGCCATTGGTAGCACCGCAACCGCTGCACTTGGCACGGTGCCACCGGATCAGAGAAACGACTGGTATGACGGCGAATGTGAGCAGTTAGTAGAAGAGAAGAATGCAGCATGGGCGAGATTGCTGCAACACCGCACGAGGGCGAACGAGGCACGATATAAACAGGCGCGGAACAGATAAAACTCGATTTTCCGGAGGAAAAAGCGCCAGCAGGAAGATCGAGACCGTGAAGAAACGGAGCAACTGTACCGCGCTAATAACACACGAAAGTTCTATGAGAAGTTAAACCGTTCACGTAAGGGCCACGTGCCACAGCCTGATATGTGTAAGATTGGCCGGTTGAAGAACAACAAAGCCCCTGGGGTTGACCAACTACCAGGAGAGTTATTTAAACACGGTGGTGAGGCACTGGCTAGAGCGCTGCACTGGGTCATTACCAAGATTTGGGAGGAGGAAGTTTTGCCGCAGGAGTGGATGGAAGGTGTCGTGTGTCCCATCTACAAAAAGGGCGATAAGCTGGATTGTAGCAATTACCGCGCAATCACACTGCTGAACGCCGCCTACAAGGTACTCTCCCAAATTTTATGCCGTCGACTAGCACCAACTGCAAAGGAGTTCGTGGGGCAGTACCAGGCGGGTTTTATGGGCGAACGCTCCACCACGGACCAGGTGTTCGCCATTCGCCAAGTACTGCAGAAATGCCGCGAATACAACGTGCCCACACATCATCTATTCATCGACTTCAAAGCCGCATATGATACAATCGATCGGGACCAGCTATGGCAGCTAATGCACGAACACGGTTTTCCGGATAAACTGACACGGTTGATCAAAGCGACGATGGATCGGGTGATGTGCGTAGTTCGAGTTTCAGGGGCATTCTCGAGTCCCTTCGAAACCCGCAGAGGGTTACGGCAAGGTGATGGTCTTTCGTGTTTGCTATTCAACATCGCTTTGGAAGGGTAATACGAAGAGCAGGGATTAACACGAGTGGTACAATTTTCAATAAGTCCGTCCAGCTATTTGGTTCCGCTGACGACATTGATATTATGGCACGTAACTTTGAGAAGATGGAGGAAGCCTACATCAGACTGAAGAGGGAAGCTAAGCGGATCGGACTAGTCATCAACACGTCGAAGACGAAGTACATGATAGGAAGAGGTTCAAGAGAAGACAATGTGAGCCACCCACCGCGAGTTTGCATCGGTGGTGACGAAATCGAGGTGGTAGAAGAATTTGTGTACTTGGGCTCACTGGTGACTGCCGAAAATGACACCAGCAGAGAAATTCGGAGACGCATAGTGGCTGGAAATCGTACGTACTTTGGACTCCGCAAGACGCTACGATCGAATAGAGTTCGCCGCCGTACCAAACTGACAATCTACAAAACGCTCATTAGACCGGTAGTCCTCTACGGACACGAGACCTGGACGATGCTCGTGGAGGACCAATGCGCACTTGAGTTTTCGAAAGGAAAGTGCTGCGTACCATCTATGGTGGGGTGCAGATGGCGGACGGTACGTGGAGGAGGCGAATGAACCACGAATTGCATCAGCTGTTGGGAGAACCATCCATCGTTCACACCGCGAAAATCGGACGACTGCGATGGGCCGGGCACGTAGCCAGAATGTCGGACAGTAACCCGGTGAAAATGGTTCTCGACAACGATCCGACGGGCACAAGAAGGCGAGGTGCGCAGCGGGCAAGGTGGATCGATCAGGTGGAAGATGACTTGCGGACCCTCCGTAGACTGCGTGGTTGGCGACGTGTAGCCATGGACCGAGCCGAATGGAGGAGACTCTTATATACCGCACAGGCCACTTCGGCCTTAGTCTGAATAAATAAAAATAATAAATCTATAGAGTCGATCTTGCGCCGATGTCTGGCACCGAAGCTGTCGCATGTCAGGTGACTATTCGAGGAAAAGACCTCAGTATCGCCTCGATATATCTTCCTCCAAACACCGCGATATCTCGAAGAGATCTCTCGCACATCTGCTCGGTTATGCCCGAGCCACGGTTGCTCCTGGGAGATTTTAACTCCCACGGAACAGTCTGGGGGAACTGTACGACGACAACCGTTCATCAATGATATACGATCTCTGCGACGACTTCAATATGTCAATTTTGAATACAGGAGAAGTTACACGGGTGGTTCCTCCAGCAAGAGATGGCCGTCTAGATGTTTCCATTTGTTCGAGCTCATTATCGTTGGACTATACTTGAAAGGTGGTCCAAGATCCCCATGGTAGTGATCATTTGCCGATCGAAGTTTCGATTTCCAATGGACATAAGCAATCTGCTTCCATCGATCTTTCATATGACCTCACGAAGCACATCGATTGGGGCAAATATGCGGACGCCATCAGCGATGGCATACAGTCGATAGAAGCACTTCCCCCGCGGGAAGAGTACAAGTTTCTATCGCAGTTGATTCTTGAAAGCGCTCTTCAGGCACAACGTCGGTTCCAGGAGCTTCGGTTCGTAGGAAACCCTACAGTCCGTGGTGGGACATCGAGTGTACGCAACTTTATCGCGAGAAATCCGCCGCGTTCAAAGAATTTCGGAAGCACGGGGCGATCGTTCTTCACAAACGATACACCGCGCTCGAAATCCAGTTCAAGAAACTGGTCAAAGTGGAGAAGCGCGGATATTGGCGCACTTTTGTTGAAGGTTTATCGCGCGAGACCTCAATGAAAACTCTGTGGACCGTCGGGAGAAGAATGCGCAACGCGTCGTCCGTAAACGAAGATCGTGAAAGCTCGTCGCGGTGGATACTCGACTTCGCAAAGAAAGTTTGTCCAGACTCGGTACCGGTGAGGCAAGAGTCACGTGACACTTTTGCTGACAGGGATGATATGAATCGTCTCTTTTCGATAATTGAATTCTCGATTGCTCTCCTTCCATGTAACAATACTGCTCCAGGGATGGATAGAATCAGGTTCAATTTGCTCAAAACCTCCCAGACGTCGCGAAGAGGCGTTTATTGAGCCTGTTCAACCAGTTACTGGGAGTGCAACATTGTTCCGGATTATTGGAGGCAAGTGAGGGTGATAGCCATCCACAAGCCTGGAAAACCCGCGTCGGATTTTAATTCGTATCGCCCCATCGCGATGCAGTCATGTCTTCGGAAGTTGTTGGAGAAAATTATTCTCTTCCGGCTAGACAAATGGGTTGAATCGAATAGTTTTTTGTCAGATACACAATTTGGTTTCCGCAGGGGCAAGGGAACGAACGACTGTCTTGCGTTGCTTTCTTCAGAAATTCAGCTTACTTTCGCTAAAAAAGAGCAAATGGGCTCAGTGTTTTTGGACATTAAGGGGGCTTTTGATTCAGTTTGCGTCGATGTCTTATCCGACAAACTCCACTCGTGTGGACTTTCACCAATTTTAAACAATTATTTGTACAATTTGCTGTCAGAGAAGCGTATGAGTTTTTCTCATGGTGACTCGGCAACTTCACGAATTAGCTACATGGGTCTCCCCCAGGGCTCATGTTTAAGCCCCTTCTTTACAATTTTTACGTCAGAGACATTGATGAATGTCTCATGCCAAATTGCTCATTAAGGCAGCTTGCAGATGATTGTGTTGTATCCGTTTCGGGGCCAACATCGGTTGATCTGCAAGGACCATTGCAAGATACTTTGGACAATTTGTCTACTTGGGCTACGAAGCTGGGTATCGAATTCTCTCCAGAGAAAACTGAGGTGGTTGTCTTTCAAAAAAACATAAGCCGGCAAAGTTCCCGCTCCAACTGATGGGTAAGACAATCACTCATAGCATGTCTTCTAAATACCTCGGGGTCTGGTTCGACTCGAAATGTACCTTCGGGAAGCATATTGTGTATCTGACACAAAAATGCCAGAAACGGATCAACTTCATGCGATCAATAACCGGAACATGGTGGGGAGCGCATCCCGAAGATCTTATGACGTTGTATAAAACAACCATTTTGTCGGTCCTCGAATACGGTAGTTTCTGCTTCCAGTCCGCGGCTAAAACACACATGCTGAAGCTTCAAAGGATTCAGTACCGCTGTCTCCGTATCGCGTTAGGATGTATGAATTCGACACATACGATGAGCTTGGAAGTACTTGCGGGAGTACTGCCACTAACAGATCGTTTCGCGGAATTATCGCTCCGGTTCCTCATCCGCTGTGAGGTTCTCAATCCATTGGTCATTGACAACTTCGAGAAGCTGCTCGAACAAAACCCTCAATCTCGATTCATGAGTATTTACCACTGGTACATAACGCTGGAGGTAAGCCCTTTTTCGGTAGATACCAATCGTGCTTACTTCTTAGACTCTTACAGTTCTTCTGTTACTTTTGATCTGTCCATGAAGCAGGAGGTTCATGGAATACCAGACTTTCTGTGTGCGGAGGTCATACCTCCATTATTTGCAAGCAAATACGGGCACGCCAGTGAGGAGAGAAGCTTTTTTACAGACGGGTCAAAAATGGATGACTCCACTGGTTTCGGTGTTTTCAACGTTTTTCATAGCGCCTATTTTAAGCTCAAAGAGCCTTGTTCCGTGTATACTGCTGAGCTAGCAGCTATACACTATTCACTCGAGCAAATCGCATCCCTACCTCCTGACCAGTTTTTCATCTTCACCGACAGTCTAAGTTCCTTGGAGGCTGTTCGGTCAATGAAACCGGTTAAGCACTCAGCGTATCTTCTGAATGGGATACGGAAAGCTTTGAGTGTCTTATCACAACGGTCTTACACAATCACTATGGCTTGGGTCCCTTCTCATTACTCGATCCCGGGAAATGAGAAAGCGGACTCTTTGGCTAAGGTGGGCGCTATGAAAGGTAATATTTACGATCGGAAAATCACCTTCGATGAATTTTTCACATTAGTTCGTCAGGAAACCATGAACAGCTGGCAACAGAAATGGACAAATGGGGAGTTGGGTAGATGGCTGTATTCAATTCGCCCGCAGGTGTCGAAGCATCCATGGTTCAAAAAATTGAATATGGGACGAGACTTCATTCGAACCATGTGTCGTCTAATGTCCAAACACTACACTCTAAATGCACATCTTTTCAGAGTGGGGCTCTCGGAAGGAAATCTCTGTGTTTGCGGCGAGGATTATCAGGACATCGATCATGTCGTGTGGGCGTGCGAGGAGCATCGTGGCCCCAGATCTGCGCTAACTGAACATCTCCGGGTCTGAGGAAAACAACCAAAGCCTATTAGGGAAGTGTTGTCGGGCCTTGATCTCGAGTACATGTCCCTGAACCACCAACTTTTGAAAGTTGCTGATGTAAAACTGTAATCATTGCCTGCCCATTCCCTTGTCTGTCGTACCCCATATCGAATGTCTTCCTCTCGTTGTACATTTCCATGTCTTTCGTTAATCCCTTCCGTATGTCTTCCTCTCGTCGTTGTATCCCAAAAAAAGTTTGTTTGTCCCGTTACAGATGTAAAAATGCGAGGAATGTCAACTTTGTGAACATCAGCATCGTAATTACTTAAGCACCATAAAATCCTTTCCTTTCCTACTGTATTATTGTATTCCCTAACCTCGACTAAACCGCGAGTCTTTCGGTTCCCCAAAACTAACACTATGTATAAGAATCTAGAAATGTATTGTTAAACTTGATTTCGGCTCCCTAACGCTTCACGGCAAATGAGCCTTCCAAATAAACGAAAGATTAAAAAAAAAAAAAAGATAACAAAAAGTTTCTCAAATTAATCCATCGTACGCACTCAATATAAACTGTCCAAGATCAGTATACTCTTGACCGGAGCAAAGGGCAATATGATTGCATGAATCATCAAGCCCAAGAAAATTAACGACCTTCGCTGTTTCGCGACGACAGGAAATACGTTACATTTTGATGAAATTTGAGCTTAATATCCAGCTTTTTAGGCAACTACCCGTAATGCTGAGTAGACACCTTTACGTGGTGTGTTACGGGGTAAGATCTACCACGGTTACATTGCCAGCTACAGGCAAATCCTGACCCAACGAATAACTTCCTTCATTATCCAACTACCTTATCACAAAGCAGCCGTTGCTTTGCCGTACTGTTTCGTCCATCGAAATGTCAGCACTGGAAATCCGCCTTGGAAACAGTGGTGGAAATCTGTGAACCTTACTCACAAAACGAGAAGTGGGCAATGCAAAATACTCGCGAACATTCGATTTGCCTTTTTCTTGACTACCTACTATACTCGCAGAGAAAACAAAAAAAACGAGCCCCGAAAAATGTCCGTGAAGCTTCGCGAGTCATTCGGGTTAATTTGCAAAAAGTCATAAATCGACCTCAGAACATGTTTCTCACGGATGTTCGAGCAAGAACACAATTAGAGAATCCAGAATCAATCAAATCAACCCAATGCAATTATTCGAAAAACTATTTTGAACAAGCCTTCAAAAATAATAAGATGTAGCCCAATAAAACCGGTTTGATCTAAAAAATTATACTGTTCTTTTTATAATGGAAAAGGACATTCAAGAACAGATCCAACAGCTAGACGAATGAGCGCATCTGTGAGCTCTTTAAACCCAGCAACATCTTTTACCGAATTTCCGGCCTTGGAAAGGATCAGATGGTGGCATGTTCACTCACTGCTTCCACAACATACCGAGGCTTGCCGAATTCATATAAATTATTTAATTCTATGGACAATAAATCAAACCCAACGAACTCAAACCCAGTTAACGTATTATTCGAACCAAATATACCACCCGGATCTTCTCGCGCGGCATTGAAAAGGCCACATTCATATACCAGCGAAGATGGAAATTTTAAGCGAAGGACAGTTCCTGACCCAACAATAAGCCGAGCACTAGGTTCAACCGGAACCTCAAATCATAATAATGTCGCATCAGTTTTTTCTGCCGTAATCCCTCAATCCTTCCCAAATAGAATGCAAAAAACTGTGGGCAGAATGGTCGATTCAAATGAATTATTCAATCCGAACGCTGATCAAGCAGGAACGTCAACCGGATCAGCTCGCAACTTCTCAATAATGGAAAGTTCGTTTACAAACCATGGAACGAAACACATAGTGTCGGAAATGCCCAGTTTCGAAGCTAATGAAGCAGAATTATTGGCCATAAGCTCTCGATCTTTTTCGGAAAGAACAATTTCACCAAATGAATCAAGCATTCGTTTGCTAATGTCATCTCATCAACTCCAATCCCTCAGTTTTTACAACCGTTGGATTTGTCCATCTCACTTATGAAGAATCTATCCTTGATTTGTTTTTCGGTAACGAAAAAGCACAACCATTAGACTTGGCCGTGGCAAGATCACAAGAAGGTTATTCAGCTTCCGAAAATAATCGAGCTCTAAACCTGATACGCCGAAACATAATAACTTCTGCTGAAGGTTTGAGTTTTAGATGTGTTTAAAAAAAATCACATTATTTTTGTTTCGTTTCTTATAGCGTCACCACCACGATCTAATGTTAATGTGCCATTACCAAAATATAATGAAAATCAACCAGATAATAAAATTCTCGAACACAGGTCGTACAAATGCATCAAAGAAGTGCCTCTTTCTGACGGTATGTTATTATTTACCACTTTCTTAACAATAAGATGTGGCATTCATTATACATTACAATTAACATTTGTAGGGCTTTTATACCCTATGAATTTAGATGTCTCAACTTCGGCACTGGGATCGAACTTTCAGAATAACTCAAGTAGTAATCGTCACTGAAGCCATAACAAATTAGGACCTCAGCGAGATAGGAAAAATACGGAATTCCATGAAAAATCGAATGCTGAATGGAACCTTCAAGGTGATGATGATGATGACGACGAAGAAGATGAAGACTATGAGCCACAAGGTGATGCTACCCAGTTGAATGAGTTTACGATCTTCGAGTACTTCGAGCCGTACCGTAATCATTCGCTTATTGAGGAAGGTAATTTAATAATATTGCAATGTGTTTGTTAATGTTAGATGAGCATTATTTTACTTCAGGTGACGGTTCAGAAAAGGCAAAGTTTGATGATATGGGATTTGCTGAGTTAGATCGCGATGTATTTGATACTTCAGGCAACGTCCTCAAGAAGATACCTAATAAAAAGCTCAAAGAACAGGGATTAGAATACATCCGAAAAAATGGGACGAAAGCTCCTGCCCGGAAGGTGCAGGAAACATGCAGCTGTTTAAAGCG
Source organism: Armigeres subalbatus (assembly GCF_024139115.2). NCBI lineage: Eukaryota > Metazoa > Arthropoda > Insecta > Diptera > Culicidae > Armigeres > Armigeres subalbatus. The sequence goes on from NW_026943764.1 coordinate 18,938, forward strand.
AAATTTGATTTCAGAACGACGATCGAAGAGATCCAAAATAATACATTTACGAAGACAACGTCATGACAATCTCTATAAAATGCTCATTTTGGAAGTTTCGGATATTCCGAAAGGCCTTTCAGATTGTATTCCGTTTCAGTCGGAAAACAAATTTCATTTTATTTCAGTTGCTTAGTAGTCTTACAGTTAGAGTAACATGCTAGAGGAAATGATTTTCGACCATTTGTATATAGGCTGGAGTTATTTTTGCCTTTGGAGAAAACTTCATCAGTTTATATTTTAAGGTGGTTTAAGAATCAGTTTCGATTGAAATAAACAATAGGACAGAAAAAGTTTGAACTAATGTCTGGTATACGAACAATTCCGTCACATTTTTTTCTAATGCAAATATATGCAACTCTTTGCTCCCATATCCTAGGTTTGTTTGTTCGCATATCCTATAAATAATTAAAAACCCAGATTAATCCACCTAGCGTTGGTGGTGCCTTTCTCGCATTTAGTTAAGACACCAACCTTATATGGGGTTTAAATGGTCCGATGTACCATTTTCTTTATAACTTTCAAACAATGACCGATCGTTATAAAATTCAATAGTGATCAACAAGGCTTTGTCCCCTGTCGAATGAAACTTGTTGCGAGAAAATCGGTCAAGGATTACTATACGAAAAGTTGTCTAATGTTTTTATAGCTTTTGTGCACACACATACACACACATACACACACACATACACACATACATACACACGGACAGACAGACATGTGCTCAGCTCGTCGAGCTGAGTCGATTGGTATATAATACTATGGGTCTCAGAGGCTTCTATAAAAAGTTCGTTTTCGGAGTGAAATGATAGCCTTTCGGTACAACTTAGTTGTACGAGAAAGGCAAAAATTAATTCATTACTTTTTGAAATGATGTCGAACTTCCAGCCTTCCAGTAAACTTCATTCCTTTCGTATTTCAAATGATATCCACTATAAAGATAACTAAGGGATGATTCAAATATGACGTCCACTACTTTTTGAGATTTCTAGACCCCCCTCCCCGCTCTGTCACGCTTTTTTGTATACCTAGTATATGCAGTGTCACAAAATCTTAGACCCCCTCCCCCCCTAAAACCTGTGACATCATTGTTGAACGACCCCTAATATGTCAGAACTTTAGAAAATCATTAATTCTTGGCTACTAAAATGTTATTATATATTTTGTTCTCAGCATATGTCAAATTCTAGTCACCCCTTGTTAATTTATGGCTAGCGTAAAATTCTGGATACACACTTAATTTTTTTCACCGAGGCCGGCAAATAAAATTACCGAGAATCCAACAGCTGATATCTCGGTAAAAATCTCGGTTAAAGTTCAGATTACCGATTGGTCGTAAAATGTGCGAAACTACCCATCTGTCAAAATTTGCCGTTACGTTCGGTAGTTCATTGCCGAATAGATCGGTAATTTGCTTTGCCGAAATTCAGTGATATTTTTTTATTTACTTCCAGATAGACCAAAATAAAGAAAACTAAAAGCGTAAATTCAAATGAAAAATAATATATTTTGTTAGTTTTTGTCAAATGTATTCATAAATCGAAACAATCTAGTATGTAGTATGTTCAAACACGAAAATTACTTCCAAAATTATGGTTCAGCACAAGGGAAAGGGCACAAATTTTTCCGGAAGATCTTGAAAAAGACGACAAAATACGCACAAGATATCCCGTATTAGTGGAATATGCAGTCTTTTTCGGGATATTCCGATTTGGAAAAATTTGTGTCGTTTCCCTTGATGCAGCATGAAGTTTATGCGTTTTCCACAATATACATGGTCTCGGCTTATCTGGAAGAACTCCTTTGCGCGAAGAAGTCGAATTTGTTTGACCTTGCTGTGTCTCTAACGAATGATTCTATTATGGACTACCGGCCATATTGTTTCCTAAAAATAAATATACATAAGTTTTATTATATCAATATTGAAGGCAGCCAGTAATGCTGTTAGAATCTATTTATATCAGTACAAAATATGAAAATTTGAGCTATAATAAATACTCACCAATAGAACTATTGATGGCCACGTGATTTCTAACGGTAGATCGCGATTAAGATTTATACTTTTGACAATTGAGTTTGCCGAAATTCGGGTAAATTATAGGTTGCCGATAACTATGGCAAACTTGACTGCCGAGTTTCAGTAACTTGCATAAACGTCATATTTATTAACGAGATATCAGTAAAAATTGACTTTTACGATCATGTTCGTCAATTCGTTTTACCGAGAAAAAAATTGTCGATTAAGCGTGTAGTGAAAAATGTGGAATCTGTATCCAATATTGTCCTTTTCACATTTGTTAAGCTTTTTGTGATAATTCTACTCACCCCATTTTCGAACTTCGTACTGTCAAACGCTTTGAGACGATGTTGAAAACAAACTATTTTTATTGTTGACTATCGAAATTGCTGACTATCAGAGGCAAGGCTGATCAAAATTAGGTATTTCAAAATAAATATTGTATGGAAAAAATAGATTAGCTTTATGTAAAGTAACCTATAATAAAAAACTGACTGTGTTTGTGTTTGTGCTCTGGTTGCCACCTAAGAGTTCCTCCGTTCTTCAACAATATTTTGCTGTGTTATCATCAACGATTATTATCATCACCACCGTTAGATTACTCTGCTGCACCCGCCACCTCTGCTGAGCTAATTATGCTGCCAAATTGTGAGTCAATTTGAAGGAATAATTCCATTTGCAAAATCGTTGCTGCTGCTGTTGCTCTCCGCTGCCATATCTGCTGCCTGTTGCCACCGCTGCCACCACTACCAACAAACGCTGCTATGCTGCTCCTCGCAATAGATTATGTACCCACTATTTATGCTCTGCTTTCCTTGATCAACATTCATCTGTAATGCTGACACGGCTGAAACATACATACCCGAACTGTACCGAGATTGTAACTATCTGGATGAAATAAAGTTATCCTGTCCTGCTGGTGTTTTCAATTCTCCCTGCCGCCCTGCAACCCCATTGGATCCCTGTGCAAACATTTGCCATCATTCATCGCATTATTGTATGTGTTGATTACCAGCGCGAACAACGAGAGACGACGTCATAGCACTCATCAAATGATCGTAGTGTTTGATTAGGGATTAGCGAAATAACGCTCTATCATTCAGTTATTTAAGAATATATGAATAAAAACAGGGACCTCCATGTAGTAATAACAAAACAAGCTTAACAAAAACGCATTCATGCCATCGCATAGTGAAATCAAAAAGTAGAAGGTTGTATCCGAGACACGACCGCCAATTGGACGTAGGATTACGTAAGTGTAGAAGATTTTATTTTGAAACTCTAAATATGTTTCTTGGTGCTGATTTTTGAAGATGGGGCTGTATATTCAATCTGGGTTGGAATATCCTCGACATGTCGCATATCCTGGAAATAAATGGGCGAAACCCGATTGTTACTATAAACTCATTTCGGTTTATAACTATAAGCAGAGTATTAAAGAAACAGAAGATCGGTAAACAACAGCCTCAACAACATCTTCCTCCATGAATATTTGGTGGCCCTGAAAAGGGCCGTTTGTTTATGTTGGCTTGAAGCCTTTTGAAGTGATGTACGCCGTGGTCCCGATGAATGTTAAAGGATGCATCAATCCACTGTTGGGCTGAATCTGTAGAAAACAAAGAAAAGAACAAAACGGAAAGAATGTTTCATATTAAATACATTATGATCTAAATATAAATTTAGTTACCAAATACTCAAGTTTCATTTTCAGGATCAATTATCTATTTTGCTACGGACTGTCCGGCTGATGTCAATGATTGGTCATTCTGGTTGAAATCGAACGTTTTGGCAGATGAACTAGCGGACTAACGACGATCAGTGACGTTAATTCACTTCACTGGGATGGCATCGGTTCTAGAATAAAATAACATAACTGATGAAGAGAACTATGTTTAATTCTAAATCATTAGTTTTACCTCGGGACACCGCAAGAATCGACAAAATAGGCCGGTGGTAGGAGAAGTACGTGCAGTATCTCCTGCATTCCACACTTACGTTCCGGGTGAACGTTAGATCGAGACATGTGCCACCCAGAGTAGTCGCTATAGTTGGATCCGAAGCACAATCCAGATAGATAAACTGCTTCATGAAGCAGATGAAATCTCTGTTCTCCTCTTTCGTCACATCAATATTAAAGTCTCCTGACACTACCACGGGCATGGCAACATGGGTGTACTTTATGAGGTTGCGCACTAAGAAATATTTCTTTTGCTTCAGGGTGGTACCTAGTAAATATTCAAAATTTAATGCAACACACTTAAATACAAACACAACTACTATTTGATTATACCTGGTGAAATATATACCGCAAACAGTAACGTGCGGGTTTCCATGATCGAAACCTCTGCAGCACAGCAGTCCCCATATTCGTCTGCTACACTCAATGCTGGGTCATAGCTTTCATTGAGCTTCGTAATGGCGTGAGAAACGGCCATAGTCGACGAACTAGCACGTTCAAATATTGCCACTCCTCCCGCTCTTGTTCCGTCACGCTTCTCTTGACAAACACAAAGGTATCCATTGATGTTTGTGGTTGTGCCGTTGTCAAGCCAAGTTTCGCTCATTGCAAGCAAATCAACGGCGGTAAGCACCCGATCTGTTGCAATGTCCGACGAGTGTGCATTCAAACTTTGTACATTGATGCTCATCAACGTACAAGCCAACTTGTTTGCGGATATAGCTTCCATGATATCGTCTGTAATGGTGCGCATACGATGGTTACTCAAACGTTCAAGTTCCGTCCGAAGGTCGTTCATTCTAGGGGTCATAGAACCCTTTCCGTGGTGGAACCGGAATGAGTTACTGGCATTCGTCAGATACAATCCGTCGATTGATGTAACTCTGGAAAGACCATCGTAAACTAGCTGCTGTTCCTGACCCTTATCGTAATTATATACGACTTCCGAAAATGTGCCTCCCTGGGACTTATGGACTGTGAGGGCACACGCACTTACAACGGGAAACTGAACTCTTTTGCACTTAACACCACCGTTAAGGGTTACGTTCGCCGATCGTTTGACGATTGGAGTCCAGCCTGTTTGTAGCACCCCAGGTCTCGAATACACCAGCGGTCTGGCCTTCACTCTCAACATCTTCCCAATGGACTCATTTTCGAATGCCATCCAAAGCCTCGTGATTGCCTGTTGCTGCGAGTTTCCTTCGTTGTACTCAACATGCATGAGCTCTCCGATCGCTCCGTTCACGATGCCATCTTCGACATCCACGTTGGTGGTCAGCATATAAGGTGTACCAAGAACAAGACGCAACAGATACGGTAAGCCACCAGTCTCTACTACACTCATCTTATGCACCTTTGTGCGAGCACTGGCCAGCTGGGAATTGTCCTTATAACCAGAGTATAGGTCATCTGCAGTACATTCGACAGCCTCTCGATCCATCAACGCCACAGAGTTATACCGTTCGACATCAGCGTTGCGATGGAATAACCGGATCCCTCGAGGGACATGCTGCCGACACCACTCCTCCGTACGGAACCTGCTTTCAATAAGCTCGATTTCCTCAGACGACATCCGCTCACCGTTGCCAATTTTTGTGAGAATGCTGGAGAACTGCTCGTTGGTTTGTCGCATAACTTGAACCAATGGGTAGAAATCGAGAGATTGCCATAAAACGGCGCCATGCATGGAGTTTATGCTCGGTTTAAACACCGCCCGTGCATTGACCGGTGGCAATTGACGAAGATCGCCGCAAAATACGATCGACATTCCACCGAACGGATCGTCGTAGTTCCCCGTGATTTCTTGAAGCCGGACATGTACTGTGTTGAGGACATCAGCACCCAGCATGCTTGTTTCGTCGATAATGATGAGCTTCACGTTGGCGAAGGCGTTCCGGTACAGTTGTAATGCCTCGAAACTCAGCTTTGAGCTTTGCCTACGCGACATGCAAATCCGGAATGCGGAATGCACTGTTGTTCCACCTATTGCAACCGCTGCTTTTCCAGTGGATGCGCATGCTACATAAGCGTTGTGCTGCTTATTATGAGCTTGGCTGTACCGGTTCACTGTCTCCATTAGAATGCGCAAAGTGAACGTTTTGCTACAGCCCGCCGGGCCAGTGAAGAATATTTGCACTGGTTTGCAGTTTTCTTCAGAGGAATGCAAGCTGTGGATTACTTGCACAATCAAATCCCGCTGCTCTGCATTCGTAGCACGCACCATTTCACAATATTCTTGCTTTGACAAGACATTTGATCACTGTTTGACGACAGCTGCCAAGGGTCCTGTTGGCAAGTTGTGAATATCGTCATCATTCGGCTCCATGACGATCGTGCGGACGAACTCATCGCGCTTCTGGTCGGCAATCACCTGCTGCTCATCGTCTTCGCTGCATATGCGGATGTATTCCTCCACAACCTGATCCAAGTTCATTTCGCAGTCATACTCCTTGTGCTTTGCCAAAATGGCGGCCTCGTTGTCTTCATACAACTTCAGGAACTTGTTCCGATCAAGTACATCGCAGACTTCATTCCTGAACGGTAGGAAGAGGAGAACCATCTCACGCTTATAGTCGACCATTTCCGCCATACTGTATGAGCACCAACGCAATACACGAGGAACTAAACGGAGTCTATATGAATGCTTCGTGGATCTTTCTTCCGAATAATATGCTGCGAAATCCGCCAAGCAGATATCATCCATTCCTCGGCGCAGTTCATACCGTTGGATGATGTTTAGCGTCCACACATCGGTGGAATTGTCGTCGAGATCCTCTTCGTCCATCTGTTTGTTCCGCTTCTTGGATTTTATTCGCTCTTGTGGCCACACATTGTCGCAATAAACTCAACCTAAAACGAAATTGAATTCTAAATTGTGAAAACTATATCATTTGATGAATGGTACCTTGCGGCTGGCTTCTGACATCGGTTGCCGAAGCAAATACCAAGCAGCCTCCTGGGCAGACATTTCCACGGAATTTAACATTTTTATGCTGACCTTCTTCAACAATCCATTGTAGTCCTGGTCTGGATGCTCTTCCTGGAGCTTTATGAGGTCACGATGTAAACTACTTATGCCTCTGTTGGTCTTGTTTACGTATTCCACAACATAAGCAGCACATGAAAACTCCTCCAGCACAAACTGCAAATCCATATTGGATTTGAGCTTCTCAGCGATCCAAGGATTGAATGGATTGGTCCAAAGCTGCGTCATGGAACGTTTCAGCAGAACTGTTGGTCGGCGAATGGAAGAGCGAATCACGTCCAAGTAGTAATCGTACGTGCAACTGCTATCAACGAGAAACGCGTCAAGGCTATCGTAGACCTTCGTTTCAAGAGCTTCCCGCATTTTCGCTGCCTTTCTGTTTAGCTGTTGAAGTCGGCCATCCCCGGCTGTACGAGGGATCAGAATTCTGGTTTGATCCATTGGCCAGTACGGAATATTAAACCGGCAACGTTTATCATTTCGCTTGAAACACGTAAACGTGTGTTTATGAACCTAAAAGGGTTTGACATTGTGAGTGATTACTTGCTAGAAACTATGCGAAATTTAAACCCACCTGATTGCCATAGGTCTCAGGCAGATCTTCCGATCTGATGGAGCACAGAAAATCGATCAACTCAACAGTAGCGGGCATTCTTTCGGAAACATCCTCACGGGGATCGTTCGCCAGCCAGAGCAGAATATGTGCATGCGGGCTGCCACGATGCTGGAACTCGATCATCTTAAAATAATCTACAACGTGGTATTTTCCGAACGGGCTCAACCTGGTCGATGACAGAAGGCGCAGAAAGATGTTTACCAACTTCTGAAAATATGCACAACACGTGACAGGATCTTCGCTGACAAGTGTAGCACGCTGGAGTGCAGACAACTGTTGCACAATATCGTCCATTTCCGCAATGTTAGAGCCACCAGAAAGCTTCCGCAGAATGCTTAGTAGGTGAGGCCATCTAATTTCATTTGCACTCATCGTCAAAAACATCGTGGGTTTCCCCAGCTGCCGGATCATGGCGAAAACATCCCGTTTTCTTTGCTGCCAATATTGAACGGAGTTCGGAATAGATTTCAGAAAAGAGAGGTTACGCTCAATACAGCTTTCCAAAATTCCCGATCTTGCAACTGCGCCCTTGTTATGTTGGCCGTGCCCATGCATTTAAAGGTATTGTTCAATCCTTCCGATACCCGCAGCCGCATGATTTTCATGGCCATATACAAAATATGCTCCGGTCTCGCGCCCCGCCGATCCCGACGTCGCACCTCGCTAGTAGCCATCATGAACGCTGTCACATGGACTTCACGGTTGAAGCATCTCGGATGACCAAGATAAATATCGGGGAAAGACAGCTCCTCAGCAAACTCATTGTAGATAATGGAAAGCGGTTTCTGATTTTGTGCCGGTGCAAGTTCCAGACACTTGTCTTCATTCCACATGAGCGTATGTTGTTGTCCAATCATCATTTCTACCTCGTTCATCTCGTCGACGACTTCAAGGTCTACTGCCCTACGTTCCTCCGAAATATCCGTCTGCTCTGTTTGTCCGATCGCAGCCAAGTTTTCTTCATTGAAAACAATTCCATTCCGCCTGTAGAGCGGTGTAGTAACCAGATAGTTCAGCCATGCTTTAACGGTACCTTTCTTCACGTAGCCGGACAAGTAACTTGATTTGTGTATGAAGTGTTTCTTGATGCACACGTTGATAGCATAGTCGTCATCCAGGTGGCGGGGAAGTTCGCCTACCATCTGGGCCACGTCGACTGGAATGTTGATAATTTGGCCGATTATTGCCAAACTACCTGTTGCATGTTAATGAAAATAGGTTAGGAAAATCATATATTTATTTGATGTAATACATTTTAAGTTAAAATAACTTTTCCACAAACCTGCAGTATGCCGCAAACGACGAAACTGCATGAAATTGATCCTGGGAGACACCAGTCTTGTGGTGAGAGGGTCTAGCGGAGGCAAATTGGACGGAAACTTGGGATATGTAAAGCCATTCGATTGCGACAATGTGGGAATTGATCGGCGGTTCAGGCTTGTTCGACAAGTAGCACACGCCTTCCACCGTTTCGAAATAATTTGTCGCCAGTAACACGGCAGCATTTGAGTCGGAGATTGGTTTCAAATCATTCCTGAACCAGATTCTAGCACACACATCACAAGCGCAACCGAAATCGTTTTCCACGAAACGTTTCTGGAACTCCCGATCAGCCCGATCGAAATTGGGTTTGTCTTGTGTTAAAAGCGAAGAAATATGTTCGCCATCATCATCGACAGCAGACACGTTTTCTTCAAAGTCACCACGCTCATCATCGACATCTGCTCTTGCGGACTGCATCACAACATTTTCACCGGCGTCGATTCGCTGGAATCTAATATGTTATTGTTCCAAATATTAAATTCAAAATTCAATTGAATCAAATAATAAACAAGTAAAAGACACCGTAGATTTAATACGACCCAATAATTCATTAAATAAAAATAATATTTGAGAAGCTCCAACTATTTAATTCAAATTTAATCCGAATCATACTCAAATTCAGAACAATTAAATAATATGTCCGAAAAATATATCGAAATTCAAACTCAAGACAAAATAGAAATTCGGTTCAAATCTTATCCATTAATACATGAATGCAAAATTCAAACACAATCGATTTGCAAATTTAATTCAACACCAAATCAAAGGACCAAATCTTACCGATTGTGTGATTTCAACTCTACTGGCAGGCTAATGTAACCTACCAAGTGAATGAATTCGGAACTATATTAACAAATTGAATATCTAAGAACTTTTGGGCTTTTGGGATTGGAATTATATTGTTCCATTTATCGTTTAGCGATTTATAAAAACCCAACAAACAATTCAGGCTAAATAAGCTAATAAGTAAACATTTGCAGTATATATTTCGAAGTACTTGAAGAACTTCAGCCGTTAAAAGTACTTACCATGTTGTCAATGCTACATTTATGTGTATTATATGAAAATAATATATAAATTATGTGTAATAACAATGTAATACATTCGACGACAAGCAAAGAGAAATAGAGGTATTCGTAATAGAAAATAGGTAATAGAAAATATTCGTTGATAATTTCACATTTATAGATAAATCTGCTATATAAAATGATAAAATGCAAAATTTCTATACTGTCATCATAGAATTTGAAGATTAGTTCACATTATTGATATGTATTTACACATTTGCTGCTAATAATAACTTCCTACCTCGAGTTGAGGGCCCTTCGCCAGCGTCCCAACCGGTAGCCGACGACGTACTACCCTTGGCTGCTTTCAACTTGGCCCGTAACTCCGTGCCCGTTCAGCGTCCGTCCTTGGAAGCTTTGAGGGTGCGTCCGATTGTTGATCCCTTTCACGCTTCCTGGAATTGCGTTTATACTTCGCTGCCAAGTATTGCGACATCGCACTGTATTCACTAGTATCGAATAAACTTCTTCTAAGCACAACTAATGTTTCTCACTTCACCGATGTGATACGAGACACTAACTGTATATCGAAAAAAAAATCTGAAAATTGCATCACGTTAGCTATTGAAAAGTGATGTCTGTGCTAGAGAATGCATGCATATTGAATGCCAAGTTGAACCTGGTGAGAAAATGTTTATTTCAAGAATACCCTGTTTAGTAGGTGCTGGATTAGAGATGATATTCGATTGAAAATTTACTCAAATGTTAGGAATTTTCATATTTATTTAAATACGGCGTTGTTCTGTTGCTCTCAAGCAATTATGAATTGCACTTTGCAGAAAATTCGTCTCAGCTCAAAATACTCCCATGTAATATGATAGTTATTATAAGAACCAATTTGTTTTCCACAATACGCCTATCCAATCACAAGCAGCAATAAAGCTTATGATTTGTACTTTGAAAAACATTTGTCTCGGCTCAATCTTCTCTCGTGTGAAATTATGATTCTGAAAAGAACCCATTTGTTTTCGGTAATGCACCTTCCCAATCACAAGCAGCAACAAAACCGAAGCAGAATCTAGAAAAAAATTCATTTCATTGCTACCGACCCCAATGTCAGCCGCTCGATAAGTTACCGCTAAAACGCGACATACGCCATCATGCGAATCAATTTTCGCAGCATCCCCCTCCGAAGAGCGCTTGCGCTGCTGCCGACGCCAAGCGATTGTAATTTGCACTTTTAAGAAGTAAAAGAAGAAGAAGAAGAAGAGTCGCTGGTTATGTTCGAAAGCACTGGCATCGAACGAACGAAAGGCGGAGCAAACAAGCCGATGCCAAGCGATTATAATTTGCAATTTGATTTGTAAAAGAAGAAGAAGAAGAAGAAGGAGAAGAAGAGGCGCTGGTTATGTACGAATGCATTGGCATCGAACGAAAGAAAGGCGGAGCAAGCAAGCCGATGCCAATGATACGGCGCTCAAAGGGGCGGGGCCTCGAAGTCCATGCAAACGTATTCTGACCAGCCGAAGTCTGATTTTCTCGGAAAATCGGCAGGACAATTACATCGCAGCGCCGACCAGAAATCACCGGCGGTGAAAAGGCTGAGAAGAAACATCATCAAGGGCGTCTCATCAGTAGTAATAAACTACTACTACTACTTCTCGGAAATTCGGCAGGACAATTACATCGCAGCGCCGACCAGAAATCACCGACGGTGAAAAGGCTGAGAAGAAGGGCGTCTCATCGAAGGCGTCGAGTATCTTCGTGCGTGTCGAGCTGGCCAAGCCCGCCGTTTCGGAGGGTTCCAAAGTCGTCACCAAGTAAGTCAGCTCCTAATGAATGAACGAGGAAGTAGCTTCACTTAAAACGGCCCTTTTCAGGGCCACAGTCTCACTCAAAGAGGAGAGGAATTTTCGTACCGTGCACGCCGGAAATCAAAATTTTGTAATGAATTTCCACTACTGATGCCACTGTCAGCCAATTTAGAATTTGCCGCTGGAACACGATAGAAGTCATCCATCCTAATACATTGTTTTGGAACGTCTCCATGCAAGGAGCGCATCGGCTGCTACAGCCAAAGAACTTTGCCCGTCACCAAGCGATTATGATTTGCATTTTTTGCAGATTTTTGTCTCGGTTCAACCTTCTCCCGTGTAAAAAGATGATTTTGTTTCCAATGACGCGCCTTTCCAATAATAAACAGCAAGTACGCCGAAATCAGAATCTTGGGAAAATCTGATTTGACGCAACTCAATGATGTGAGACGTCATCATTGTTTAATTCTGCACTTTTAATAGATAGCAGATAATGGTAACTATGTGGAAGCTCCATACACTGACTTTAGCAATGCGTTTGATCGCATAGACATTCCATTGTTACTCTTCAAATTGCAAAAAATTGGAATTGAGCCAGGACTCCTTAGATGGATTGAATCTTACCTCACAGACCGGCAACAAAAAATTAAATTTAATAGAAAGAAATCCAATCCCATTCAAGTCACTTCAGGAGTTCCACAAGGCTCTCATCTTGGCCCTCTTCTATTTATATTATATGTAAATGACATTACCTTCATTCTCAAAAATATAAAGATTTTAATTTATGCCGATGACATAAAGCTGTTTATGGAAATAAAAATGAAGACGACATAATCATATTCCAGAATGAAATACACATGTTCTATACATGGTGCAGAAAAGCCTATTGCAACTGAATGTTAAGAAATGCAACATAATATCATTCAGCAGAAAAAGAATAACACCAAATACACAAATTGTATTAGGGAACAATACTGTAGAAAGACACGAAAGAGTTAGGGATTTAGGAGTGATTTTAGATTCGAAACTAACTCTTGTTGATCACTATAACACAATCATCCACAAAGCTAATAATATGCTAGGCTTTATCAAGCGTTTTTGCTTCAACTTTCAGGATCCCTACACAATCAAAACACTATATATTTCATATGTACGATCTATACTGGAATATTGTAGCATTGTATGGTCGCCTTATACAACCACACATGAAGAAAGAATAGAGTCAGTACAAAAACAATTTCTATTATACGCTCTTCGTAAATTAGGTTGGACGTCATTTCCTCTTCCATCTTATGAAGCACGTTGCATGCTTATAAATATACAAACTTTGAAAGAGCGTCGAGAATGTGCAACGGTTTCATTTGTTAACGATATAGTTTCTCAACGTGTTGATTCAACTGAAATTTTATCGAAATTTAACTTTTACATACCTTCTCGGCTACTTCAACATAGAACATTATTTTTAACCAACCACTGCCGAACAAATTACGCCAAATTTGGGCCTCTCAACCGAATGATGGCCGTTCACAATCAACACTGCGAAACTATTGACTTAACAATGTCTCGGCATAACATTAGACAGTATTTCCAAAGAACAAACATTACAAATTCAGCAATATAAATTCAAAATCAAAATTATACATCACTTTACTAAAAAAAACCTATTATTTAATTATACTATAGCATTACAAAAACAAACATGTATATGTATATGTACTAGTCTACGTTGGTTGACGAAATAAAAAATAAATAAATTCCAACTTTCTACCGTCGCCAAGCGGTTATGATGTGCACTTTGAAGAAAATATTTTGGCTCTACCTCTTAATAGTACATTTGCCAAGAATTGATTTTGATCCACAATGCGCCTTTCTAATCAATCATAGCAAACAAACGATAGTCCGTATCTTGCGTAAAAATTTCACTTTTCTGATAAATAGTCACTATTAAGAAAACATTTTCAGTGACGCCACTGGTATGCGGGGACCGTAATCGCTGCCATTTTTGCAATCAACTCTATCTTCTCATAAAATTTTGGTCCTGAGAAGAACAGGTTTTCTTTCCAAAATGCGCCACTAACAGTAACTAAACGATAGTCCGAAGATTGTTGCTTTTAGCGATGGCCTCTCGATGTTCCACTTTCTGCTGAGACTGCTCCTACGGGCGTCATCGTTGTGCCCGCTCTCCGAGAAAATTTAGTTGAACTGAGGATTGGAGTCGAGCCCGTAGGTTGCACGATTTTGATGTCTGTGCTTGCGATGCACATCGCGATTGGTTGGTTTACCAATATTCAGTGCCTAGTAAAATTCAATTTTTCAATAGTTCAGCACTTTGAATGCATTTTTTCGATAGCTGAGCAAAATCTTAAAGAGTTCGTCGATCGATTAACACCAAAATCTTTAAAATCGGTTGAAAGACGGCTGAGTTATTAGCCCATACTTCCTGACCACTTTTCGTGACGGTCTCAAATTTGAAACTGCAGAATGACCCCCCAATGTTCCGGAAAGACGTAATCCTACGTCAAAAGAAGTTTGTACTTCTTCAGCTTGTGACTAGATAGCTGACATTTTGTTAAATTAACGTTCGGACAGCAGGCTGATATACAGCAAGAACTACCACAGAATCCCCGAAGGGATTCCGAACGAATTCCCCAAGGGATTTCGAACGAATCCCCGAAGGGATTACGAATTATCCAGTATTTTACTATCCAGTATTTTGCGCTCGGTAATGGTGGCGTGAGTTCCCCTCAATTCGACGTTCAAGAGGTAGAAAGCATTGGAACTCATCAAGTTTGCCTTGATATCATGGAAAGGAGGAATTCCTGGAGGAACTTTCGGAGGAATTACTGGAAGAACTTCCGGAGGAATTCCTGGAGGAACTTCCGGATGAATTCCTGGAGGGACTTTCGAAGGGATTCCTGGAGGAACTTCCGAAGGAATTCTCGGTGGAACTTCCGAAGGAATTCTCGGTGGAACTTCCGAAGGAATTCTCGGTGGAACTTCCGAAGGAATTCTCGGTGGAACTTCCGAAGGAATTCTCGGTGGAACTTCCGAAGGAATTCTCGGTGGGATCGCCGATCGCCAACGGTGTGACGCAACCACCACTGGCTATTTTTTTATCACGCCTCCGCCGATTAAATTTCATTCGGCGCACAGGTCTACCCCGGAACCGGTGGCCCAAACCTAAGGTTCTGAGTTACATTAGAGGCAAACCCATGATTATTTTTTTTCTCGATCTGATTTCGAAATGTCGAAATGTGCGTGCAACTAACAGCTGTGGTAAAGAACCTCAACTTATAAAACAAACTTCAAAAACGCTTCCTTCGACTTCCGGATTTTCCCGGAAGTGGCCAGAAGTAGAATCAAGATCTAAAAAATGTTATCCTACATTTTTGTCATGGTGAATCATGAAGTTTGATATGTCGCATGCTATGTTCTTTTCAAAAACCGGATTCAAGTCTTCCACAGGGTTTCCGGAATTGGTTCCAGGAGTCCCGGGATGTTTAGATCAACGGGATCAAAAGGATCAAAATTGATAGTAGAAATCTAAAATTAGTTTCAAAATAACTTTCGCCAAAAAATGCCGATGATTGATATGTCTCTTGATACATTTCAAAGTATTCTGATATATGTCCCCAGTTAGAGCCCCGGAACCGGTTCCTGCATGGCCATCATGCTTCCAAGTTCGTTCAGAAGCATCGCAAATAAATTTTCTTCACGATATGGGTATAAAAAGACGACATTGGGACGAATAACAAACATTGGGCTACAAAGCAAGACCATGCTGAGGGTGGCTGGGTTCGATTCCCGGTGCCGGTCTAGAGAATTTTCGGATTGGAAATTCTTTCGACTTCCCTGGGCATAAAAGTATCATCGTGCTAGCCTCATGATATACGAATGCAGAAATGGTAATTTGGCTTAGAAACCTCGCTGTTAATAACTGTGGAAGTGCTTAATGAACACTAAGCTGCGAGGCGGCTCTGTCCCAGTGTGGGGATGCAATGCCAATAAGAAGAAGAAGAAGAAGAACAAACATAAAAGTCAAAAATGTACGATATGGCCACCCGACAGACCCCACTGCCCAACAAACAATGATAAGCTACAAACAAGCATCTAAATTGAATTATTGTTTATTTGTAATCTTCATAGCTGAATAAAATGGATGCTGAATAATTCGCTAGACAGATTCCATCTCAGCCTTTGATTCAACTAATATTCAACTTGGCCTATTTATTTGTTTACCACCTTTATTTGAGGTCGAACTGACGTTTTATTTGAATCACATTTCAGCACATTGGGGAAGTGTAACAATGTGCTGAACTAATGATTTCTTTTTTTTTATTTCTTTATTAAAGAGGCTTGCAGCCCAAGGCTGGCTCACCTCTGGCGCTAATGATTTCTCTGTTTCTGTTTTCTGTTCGACTATGATGTGATGCTCTAAAAGGGTGGTCGAATTGAGTTTGAATAGTAGATTAATAAGCAAGCATTAGACATCCTACTTAACCGTTGTCCTTAACCATTGGATTTCACCATTTCTAACGCACAGTGGAAGAAAACATTATTAGAGTTTATGCTTTTTCCGTTTAAAAGAAAATCGCGAAGGCTTGAATTGATGGTATTTGGATAGGAAAATAATAATTTATTTTCAAGACATTGTTGGTATCATTGTCAAGAACACTCAGGCTTTTTATATTTGTGGGGCAATACATAATTGTTTCGTGATACATAATTGATTCCTGATCTATTAAGCTGTTGGAGATAACATCGAACAAAATAGCTGGATCAATGAAGAAAATTCATGCAGTTGTTGTAAAGTTGTGCGGAAACGAATACACACAAATTCATAAAAAAATCGAGCATATTGGATGTCTGTTACAGATTTCCTAAATAAATGTTGATATGTGTAGTTATTTACTCGCTGCATGTGTGGTATTGATGGCTCAATCATTTTGCAACCGGTTATTCAGAGATTCCGAGCTAGGTCGAACATAAATTCATTAAATTTTCATAAACCCCATCATTGGAGACGAATTTTATTTTATCGTTTTGACATTATTTTCTTATATTTTTTCCCAGTGTTTAATGGTTATGACTGGCTGAACAATGGTTGAAATAAAAATCTTGTACAGTTATTAACAAACTGTAGTTTGACAGATTGACTTGTTGATTAAGAGTCCAATTATGATTCATATTCAGCCATACGATTATTTATGTTTTGCATTGAGTAAGCCATAACTTACAAATGAAGGATGGCGTAGATGGCAACGTTACCGGCGGATGATCAAATGTCAGCAGTTCGAGACCCGATTTAGGAAAATTTTAAAATGATTATATGAAAATAGCAATTGATGTTACTCTGAATGCGTAATTATTTTCGAAGAATTTACATGTAGCTGAATTAAGACTTAGTAAAATGCTTATTAGAGGTTAACGAATCAGGTAATAAAATTCTTTTTCAAAATGAGATGTTGTAGCTGTATAACTTCTCCAAAATTGTGTGAACAAAGCCTGAACAGAAGTTGCGATAAGAAATAGTACAGACATAATTCAACACAGTGCTGAACTGAATCATCACACTGATGTTAGTTAAACTAGTGAATGTTTGATGGGTGGGATTCCGTATAAATCCGGAGCTGGTGGACCGACATGTCCAATCGAGCGATCCTCTGAAACTTTGATAATTTCTGGTTCATGTCTGAAAATTTCAAACAAATCGGTCAAAAATTTAATGAATTAGAGCAAAAACATCACTAAAATTTTGATGCACAAAAGAGGTTGGGGATGCAAAGGTTAATTATTCATTAAGGTGAGACTTCAACTCTCGCGTGATTTTTGAAAACTTCGTAAGTCCAAAAGAGAGGCTCTCTTTGTTTACTTTCTCTTTCGATTATTACAAAGCCATACTAACATTTACATTGGATTTTCCAGCACCGATCTGAAGAAAATAGCTTTGTTTAGTGTGCTGAGGTGAAAATATTGCAACAAATTTTAAACTAGCCTAGATATTAGCAAAAGAGAGCGTAATGGAAGAGAGTCTCTCATTTGGACTTCCGACGTTTTCAAAAATCACGCGAGAACTATTCTGGGCACGGCGCTTGTTCGTCACTATTTATGTGCAATATGGCGGCTACGTAAAATGTTATAACATTACTATAGTACTACTCTACTATAGTAGAAGACAAAGCTCAATTGGGACATAAACAGAATTTTCCTCTAAATCGTTGCATAGACCAAGCATTGCAAATACAATTCAACATCAGACTGATTATATACAAATGTGGATTCAACATCGCGTTGCCGATCTGCTACAAAATAGCTTTTTGAATTGTTTAATTTTAGAATAATACACACAGTTACAGTTATCCAGAAAACGAACCTCTAGAATGGACCAATCAATAAGCAAAAACTGCCGCTATGAAATGAGCAGAACGCGCCACCGTACACTGAAAATAATCGAAACGCTCGCTCCAAGAATCCTTGCACATGAATGTCAAAGTAGGTCTGCTATTCGATTTAAAAAGTATATCTTTCGAGATTAAACTTCTCTACCCTTTGAATTCAAGAACTATTACACTTGAGTTGAGAACTCAATTTCCAGTCACTCTTCGATATCAAGTGAGTTGATTATTTAGTTAAAGTGGAATACACTTGGTTTTGCCCTACTGGTCAGTAACAGTGACTTCAAAGTGTAAAACACTTTCATTTCGATGGTTTTGTTTTTGACGACGAAGTGTTTCTGGTGTTCTACTGACAAAAAGTAAGTAAAAGTAAAATCCATGCAATTTGAAGGACTTTACACTTTATATAACGATGTTGCGCTTTGAAAGAATATTGAGCTTATATTACGTCATTTGCTAGAGCATGAAGGACGCTCTACGTTCCCAATCAAAAAGACGATATTTCTATCAGGAAGTAAGTAAAAATAATAAAATGTTTTCCCTTTTAATATTATCAACACATATTGCTATTATTATTTTTTTGCATAAATCGAATATTGATGAGAAAATATTTTCTAAGAGCCAGCATTAACCAGGTGCAGATGAACATATAGCTTAGTGGTATAAGGCATTTTATGAGACAGATCGAAACAGCTGTTTTTCTCGTGTTTATCTACTTTGACAATTAGTGGGAGCCCGTTTGTTTGGTAATTTCGCACCGAACATTCCGATGGGTCCCATCATCAATTCTGCCTGTTTTACTTTTTCGTCTACCAGGGTTTTAGAACATAGTTTTTCATATGATTCTTAAAATGTATCATTAGATAATTCATACCATTGCTTTCTAAGCATGTAATGCTGAAGAAAACACGAATGAAAAGTAAAACGTTACAAACATTATTTTGTGTTCGAACCAAACGAAATGTTCACGCAGAATCATACCAAAACAAAACATTAGAAGTAAATAAACGGGCCACCGCGAAACGTCTCATAAAATGGCTTATAGATATGTTCTGTCAAACACACACGAATATAAATATGCGTATACAGTGCAGCCGTTGCTTTGATGCGGTGAGTGCAAAATGAGTTACCTTCATTGATCCATAGACGATTGCACGGGCCAAAAAATTCATATAAAAAAAATGTAGACATTGCCCTCATGAAACTTCACTCGCCATTTGAACACAGGTAAAAATAATTGCCATGTGACGTCATGATGTAATCGTTCATTGAATAGGTTTTGACGTAGGATTACGTCTTTCCGGAACATTGGGGGGTCATTCTGCAGTTTCAAATTTGAGACCGTCACGAAAAGTGGTCAGGAAGTATGGGCTAATAACTCAGCCGTCTTTCAACCGATTTTAAAGATTTTGGTGTTAATCGATCGACGAACTCTTTAAGATTTTGCTCAGCTATCGAAAAAATGCATTCAAAGTGCTGAACTATTGAAAAATTGAATTTTACTAGGCACTGAAAATTGGTAAACCAACCAATCGCGATGTGCATCGCAAGCACAGACATCAAAATCGTGCAACCTACGGGCTCGACTCCAATCTTCAGTTCAACTAAATTTTCTCGGAGAGCGGGCACAACGATGACGCCCGTAGGAGCAGTCTCAGCAGAAAGTGGAACATCGAGAGGCCATCGCTAAAAGCAACAATCTTCGGACTATCGTTTAGTTACTGTTAGTGGCGCATTTTGGAAAGAAAACCTGTTCTTCTCAGGACCAAAATTTTATGAGAAGATAGAGTTGATTGCAAAATGGCAGCGATTACGGTCCCCTGCATACCAGTGGCGTCACGGAAAATGTTTTCTTAATAGTTACTAATCGAAAAGTGAAATTTTTACGCAAGATACGGACTATCGTTTGTTTGCTATGATTGATTAGAAAGGCGCATTGTGGATCAAAATCAATTCTTGGCAAATGTACTATTAAGAGGTAGAGCCAAAATATTTTCTTCAAAGTGCACATCATAACCGCTTGGCGACGGTAGAAAGTTGGAATTTATTTATTTTTATTTCGTCAACCAACGTAGACTAGTACATATACATATACATGTTTGTTTTTGTAATGCTATAGTATAATTAAATAATAGGTTTTTTTAGTAAAGTGATGTATAATTTTGATTTTGAATTTATATTGCTGAATTTGTAATGTTTGTTCTTTGGAAATACTGTCTAATGTTATGCCGAGACATTGTTAAGTCAATAGTTTCGCAGTGTTGATTGTGAACGGCCATCATTCGGTTGAGAGGCCCAAATTTGGCGTAATTTGTTCGGCAGTGGTTGGTTAAAAATAATGTTCTATGTTGAAGTAGCCGAGAAGGTATGTAAAAGTTAAATTTCGATAAAATTTCAGTTGAATCAACACGTTGAGAAACTATATCGTTAACAAATGAAACCGTTGCACATTCTCGACGCTCTTTCAAAGTTTGTATATTTATAAGCATGCAACGTGCTTCATAAGATGGAAGAGGAAATGACGTCCAACCTAATTTACGAAGAGCGTATAATAGAAATTGTTTTTGTACTGACTCTATTCTTTCTTCATGTGTGGTTGTATAAGGCGACCATACAATGCTACAATATTCCAGTATAGATCGTACATATGAAATATATAGTGTTTTGATTGTGTAGGGATCCTGAAAGTTGAAGCAAAAACGCTTGATAAAGCCTAGCATATTATTAGCTTTGTGGATGATTGTGTTATAGTGATCAACAAGAGTTAGTTTCGAATCTAAAATCACTCCTAAATCCCTAACTCTTTCGTGTCTTTCTACAGTATTGTTCCCTAATACAATTTGTGTATTTGGTGTTATTCTTTTTCTGCTGAATGATATTATGTTGCATTTCTTAACATTCAGTTGCAATAGGCTTTTTCTGCACCATGTATAGAACATGTGTATTTCATTCTGGAATATGATTATGTCGTCTTCATTTTTTATTTCCATAAACAGCTTTATGTCATCGGCATAAATTAAAATCTTTATATTTTTGAGACTGAAGGTAATGTCATTTACATATAATATAAATAAAAGAGGGCCAAGATGAGAGCCTTGTGGAACTCCTGAAGTGACTTGAATGGGATTGGATTTCTTTCTATTAAATTTAATTATTTGTTGCCGGTCTGTGAGATAAGATTCAAGCCATCTAAGGAGTCCTGGCTCAATTCCAATTTTTTGCAATTTGAAGAGTAACATTGGAATGTCAATACGATCAAACGCCTTGCTAAAGTCAGTGTATAGAGCTTCCACGTAGTTACCATTATCTGCTATCTATTAAAAGTGCGGGAATTAAACAATGATGACGTCTCACATCATTGAGTTGCGTCAAATCAGATTTTCCCAAGATTCTGATTTCGGCGTACTTGCTGTTTATTATTGGAAAGGCGCGTCATTGGAAACAAAATCATCTTTTTACACGGGAGAAGGTTGAACCGAGACAAAAATCTGCAAAAAATGCAAATCATAATCGCTTGGTGACGGGCAAAGTTCTTTGGCTGTAGCAGCCGATGCGCTCCTTGCATGGAGACGTTCCAAAACAATGTATTAGGATGGATGACTTCTATCGTGTTCCAGCGGCAAATTCTAAATTGGCTGACAGTGGCATCAGTAGTGGAAATTCATTACAAAATTTTGATTTCCGGCGTGCACGGTACGAAAATTCCTCTCCTCTTTGAGTGAGACTGTGGCCCTGAAAAGGGCCGTTTTAAGTGAAGCTACTTCCTCGTTCATTCATTAGGAGCTGACTTACTTGGTGACGACTTTGGAACCCTCCGAAACGGCGGGCTTGGCCAGCTCGACACGCACGAAGATACTCGACGCCTTCGATGAGACGCCCTTCTTCTCAGCCTTTTCACCGTCGGTGATTTCTGGTCGGCGCTGCGATGTAATTGTCCTGCCGAATTTCCGAAGTAGTAGTAGTAGTTTATTACTACTGATGAGACGCCCTTGATGATGTTTCTTCTCAGCCTTTCACCGCCGGTGATTTCTGGTCGGCGCTGCGATGTAATTGTCCTGCCGATTTTCCGAGAAAATCAGACTTCGGCTGGTCAGAATACGTTTGCATGGACTTCGAGGCCCCGCCCCTTTGAGCGCCGTATCATTGGCATCGGCTTGCTTGCTCCGCCTTTCTTTCGTTCGATGCCAATGCATTCGTACATAACAAGGGCCTCTTCTTCTCCTTCTTCTTCTTCTTCTTCTTTTACAAATCAAATTGCAAATTATAATCGCTTGGCATCGGCTTGTTTGCTCCGCCTTTCGTTCGTTCGATGCCAGTGCTTTCGAACATAACCAGCGACTCTTCTTCTTCTTCTTCTTTTACTTCTTAAAAGTGCAAATTACAATCGCTTGGCGTCGGCAGCTCTTCGGAGCGGGATGCTGCGAAAATTGATTCGCATGATGGCGTATGTCGCGTTTTAGCGGTAACTTATCGAGCGGCTGACATTGGGGTCGGTAGCAATGAAATGAATTTTTTCTAGATTCTGCTTCGGTTTTGTTGCTGCTTGTGATTGGGAAGGTGCATTACTGAAAACAAATGGGTTCTTTTCAGAATCATAATTTCACACGAGAGAAGATTGAGCCGAGACAAATGTTTTTCAAAGTACAAATCATAAGCTTTATTGCTGCTTGTGATTGGATAGGCGTATTGTGGAAAACAAATTGGTTCTTATAATAACTATCATATTACATGGGAGTATTTTTGAGCTGAGACGAATTTTCTGCAAAGTGCAATTCATAATTGCTTGAGAGCAACAGAACAACGCTGTATTTAAATAAATATGAAAATTCCTAACATTTGAGTAAATTTTCAATCGAATATCATCTCTAATCCCAGCACCTACTAAACAGGGGTATTCTTGAAATAAACATTTTCTCACCAGGTTCAACTTGGCATTCAATATGCATGCATTCTCTAGCACAGACATCACTTTTCAATAGCTAACGTGATGCAATTATTAGTGTCTCGTATCACATCGGTGAAGTGAGAAACATTAGTTGTGCTTAGAAGAAGTTTATTCGATACTAGTGAATACAGTGCGATGTCGCAATACTTGGCAGCGAAGTATAAACGCAATTCCAGGAAGCGTGAAAGGGATCAACAATCGGACGCACCCTCAAAGCTTCCAAGGACGGACGCTGAACGGGCACGGAGTTACGGGCCAAGTTGAAAGCAGCCAAGGGTAGTACGTCGTCGGCTACCGGTTGGGACGCTGGCGAAGGGCCCTCAACTCGAGGTAGGAAGTTATTATTAGCAGCAAATGTGTAAATACATATCAATAATGTGAACTAATCTTCAAATTCTATGATGACAGTATAGAAATTTTGCATTTTATCATTTTATATAGCAGATTTATCTATAAATGTGAAATTATCAACGAATATTTTCTATTACCTATTTTCTATTACGAATACCTCTATTTCTCTTTGCTTGTCGTCGAATGTATTACATTGTTATTACACATAATTTATATATTATTTTCATATAATACACATAAATGTAGCATTGACAACATGGTAAGTACTTTTAACTTCTGAAGTTCTTCAAGTACTTGAAATATATACTGCAAATGTTTACTTATTAGCTTATTTAGCCTGAATTGTTTGTTGGGTTTTATAAATCGCTAAACTATAAATGGAACAATATAATTCCAATCCCAAAAGCCCAAAAGTTCGTAGATATTCAATTTGTTAATATAGTTCCGAATTCATTCACTTGGTAGGTTACATTAGCCTGCCAGTAGAGTTGAAATCAAACACAATCGGTAAGATTTGGTCCTTTGATTTGGTGTTGAATTAAATTTGCAAATCGATTGTGTTTGAATTTTGCATTCATGTATTAATGGATAAGATTTGAACCGAATTTCTATTTTGTCTTGAGTTTGAATTTCGATATATTTTTCGGACATATTATTTAATTGTTCTGAGCTTCTCAAATATTATTTTTATTTAATGAATTATTGGGTCGTATTAAATCTACGGTGTCTTTTACTTGTTTATTATTTGATTCAATTGAATTTTGAATTTAATATTTGGAACAATAACATATTAGATTCCAGCGAATCGACGCCGGTGAAAATGTTGTGATGCAGTCCGCAAGAGCAGATGTCGATGATGAGCGTGGTGACTTTGAAGAAAACGTGTCTGCTGTCGATGATGATGGCGAACATATTTCTTCGCTTTTAACACAAGACAAACCCAATTTCGATCGGGCTGATCGGGAGTTCCAGAAACGTTTCGTGGAAAACGATTTCGGTTGCGCTTGTGATGTGTGTGCTAGAATCTGGTTCAGGAATGATTTGAAACCAATCTCCGACTCAAATGCTGCCGTGTTACTGGCGACAAATTATTTCGAAACGGTGGAAGGATTTTTGGCGTGTGCTACTTGTCGAACAAGCCTGAACCGCGGATCAATTCCCACATTGTCGCAATCGAATGGCTTTACATATCCCAAGTTTCCGTCCAATTTGCCTCCGCTAGACCCTCTCACCACAAGACTGGTGTCTCCCAGGATCAATTTCATGCAGTTTCGTCGTTTGCGGCATACTGCAGGTTTGTGGAAAAGTTATTTTAACTTAAAAATGTATTACATCAAATAAATATATGATTTTCCTAACCTATTTTCATTAACATGCAACAGGTAGTTTGGCAATAATCGGCCAAATTATCAACATTCCAGTCGACGTGGCCCAGATGGTAGGCGAACTTCCCGCCACCTGGATGACGACTATGCTATCAACGTGTGCATCAAGAAACACTTCATACACAAATCAAGTTACTTGTCCGGCTACGTGAAGAAAGGTACCGTTAAAGCATGGCTGAACTATCTGGTTACTACACCGCTCTACAGGCGGAATGGAATTGTTTTCAATGAAGAAAACTTGGCTGCGATCGGACAAACAGAGCAGACGGATATTTCGGAGGAACGTAGGGCAGTAGACCTTGAAGTCGTCGACGAGATGAACGAGGTAGAAATGATGATTGGACAACAACATACGCTCATGTGGAATGAAGACAAGTGTCTGGAACTTGCACCGGCACAAAATCAGAAACCGCTTTCCATTATCTACAATGAGTTTGCTGAGGAGCTGTCTTTCCCGATATTTATCTTGGTCATCCGAGATGCTTCAACCGTGAAGTCCATGTGACAGCGTTCATGATGGCTACTAGCGAGGTGCGACGTCGGGATCGGCGGGGCGCGAGACCGGAGCATATTTTGTATATGGCCATGAAAATCATGCGGCTGCGGGTATCGGAAGGATTGAACAATACCTTTAAATGCATGGGCACGGCCAACATAACAAGGGCGCAGTTGCAAGATCGGGAATTTTGGAAAGCTGTATTGAGCGTAACCTCTCTTTTCTGAAATCTATTCCGAACTCCGTTCAATATTGGCAGCAAAGAAAACGGGATGTTTTCGCCATGATCCGGCAGCTGGGGAAACCCACGATGTTTTTGACGATGAGTGCAAATGAAATTAGATGGCCTCACCTACTAAGCATTCTGCGGAAGCTTTCTGGTGGCTCTAACATTGCGGAAATGGACGATATTGTGCAACAGTTGTCTGCACTCCAGCGTGCTACACTTGTCAGCGAAGATCCTGTCACGTGTTGTGCATATTTTCAGAAGTTGGTAAACATCTTTCTGCGCCTTCTGTCATCGACCAGGTTGAGCCTGTTCGGAAAATACCACGTTGTAGATTATTTTAAGAGGATCGAGTTCCAGCATCGTGGCAGCCCGCATGCACATATTCTGCTCTGGTTGGCGAACGATCCCCGTGAGGATGTTTCCGAAAGAATGCCCGCTACTGTTGAGTTGATCGATTTTCTGTGCTCCATCAGATCGGAAGATCTGCCTGAGACCTATGGCAATCAGGTGGGTTTAAATTTCGCATAGTTTCTAGCAAGTAATCACTCACAATGTCAAACCCTTTTAGGTTCATAAACACACGTTTACGTGTTTCAAGCGAAATGATAAACGTTGCCGGTTTAATATTCCGTACTGGCCAATGGATCAAACCAGAATTCTGATCCCTAGTACAGCCGGGGATGGCCGACTTCAACAGCTAAACAGAAAGGCAGCGAAAATGCGGGAAGCTCTTGAAACGAAGGTCTACGATAGCCTTGACGCGTTTCTCGTTGATAGCAGTTGCACGTACGATTACTACTTGGACGTGATTCGCTCTTCCATTCGCCGACCAACAGTTCTGCTGAAACGTTCCATGACGCAGCTTTGGACCAATCCATTCAATCCTTGGATCGCTGAGAAGCTCAAATCCAATATGGATTTGCAGTTTGTGCTGGAGGAGTTTTCATGTGCTGCTTATGTTGTGGAATACGTAAACAAGACCAACAGAGGCATAAGTAGTTTACATCGTGACCTCATAAAGCTCCAGGAAGAGCATCCAGACCAGGACTACAATGGATTGTTGAAGAAGGTCAGCATAAAAATGTTAAATTCCGTGGAAATGTCTGCCCAGGAGGCTGCTTGGTATTTGCTTCGGCAACCGATGTCAGAAGCCAGCCGCAAGGTACCATTCATCAAATGATATAGTTTTCACAATTTAGAATTCAATTTCGTTTTAGGTTGAGTTTATTGCGACAATGTGGCCACAAGAGCGAATAAAATCCAAGAAGCGGAACAAACAGATGGACGAAGAGGATCTCGACGACAATTCCACCGATGTGTGGACGCTAAACATCATCCAACGGTATGAACTGCGCCGAGGAATGGATGATATCTGCTTGGCGGATTTCGCAGCATATTATTCGGAAGAAAGATCCACGAAGCATTCATATAGACTCCGTTTAGTTCCTCGTGTATTGCGTTGGTGCTCATACAGTATGGCGGAAATGGTCGACTATAAGCGTGAGATGGTTCTCCTCTTCCTACCGTTCAGGAATGAAGTCTGCGATGTACTTGATCGGAACAAGTTCCTGAAGTTGTATGAAGACAACGAGGCCGCCATTTTGGCAAAGCACAAGGAGTATGACTGCGAAATGAACTTGGATCAGGTTGTGGAGGAATACATCCGCATATGCAGCGAAGACGATGAGCAGCAGGTGATTGCCGACCAGAAGCGCGATGAGTTCGTCCGCACGATCGTCATGGAGCCGAATGATGACGATATTCACAACTTGCCAACAGGACCCTTGGCAGCTGTCGTCAAACAGTGATCAAATGTCTTGTCAAAGCAAGAATATTGTGAAATGGTGCGTGCTACGAATGCAGAGCAGCGGGATTTGATTGTGCAAGTAATCCACAGCTTGCATTCCTCTGAAGAAAACTGCAAACCAGTGCAAATATTCTTCACTGGCCCGGCGGGCTGTAGCAAAACGTTCACTTTGCGCATTCTAATGGAGACAGTGAACCGGTACAGCCAAGCTCATAATAAGCAGCACAACGCTTATGTAGCATGCGCATCCACTGGAAAAGCAGCGGTTGCAATAGGTGGAACAACAGTGCATTCCGCATTCCGGATTTGCATGTCGCGTAGGCAAAGCTCAAAGCTGAGTTTCGAGGCATTACAACTGTACCGGAACGCCTTCGCCAACGTGAAGCTCATCATTATCGACGAAACAAGCATGCTGGGTGCTGATGTCCTCAACACAGTACATGTCCGGCTTCAAGAAATCACGGGGAACTACGACGATCCATTCGGTGGAATGTCGATCGTATTTTGCGGCGATCTTCGTCAATTGCCACCGGTCAATGCACGGGCGGTGTTTAAACCGAGCATAAACTCCATGCATGGCGCCGTTTTATGGCAATCTCTCGACTTCTACCCATTGGTTCAAGTTATGCGACAAACCAACGAGTAGTTCTCCAGCATTCTCACAAAAATTGGCAACGGTGAGCGGATGTCGTCTGAGGAAATCGAGCTTATTGAAAGCAGGTTCCGTACGGAGGAGTGGTGTCGGCAGCATGTCCCTCGAGGGATCCGGTTATTCCATCGCAACGCTGATGTCGAACGGTATAACTCTGTGGCGTTGATGGATCGAGAGGCTGTCGAATGTACTGCAGATGACCTATACTCTGGTTATAAGGACAATTCCCAGCTGGCCAGTGCTCGCACAAAGGTGCATAAGATGAGTGTAGTAGAGACTGGTGGCTTACCGTATCTGTTGCGTCTTGTTCTTGGTACACCTTATATGCTGACCACCAACGTGGATGTCGAAGATGGCATCGTGAACGGAGCGATCGGAGAGCTCATGCATGTTGAGTACAACGAAGGAAACTCGCAGCAACAGGCAATCACGAGGCTTTGGATGGCATCCGAAATGAGTCCATTGGGAAGATGTTGAGAGTGAAGGCCAGACCGCTGGTGTATTCGAGACCTGGGGTGCTACAAACAGGCTGGACTCCAATCGTCAAACGATCGGCGAACGTAACCCTTAACGGTGGTGTTAAGTGCAAAAGAGTTCAGTTTCCCGTTGTAAGTGCGTGTGCCCTCACAGTCCATAAGTCCCAGGGATGCACATTCTCGGAAGTCGTATATAATTACGATAAGGGTCAGGAACAGCAGCTAGTTTACGTTGGTCTTTCCAGGGTTACATCAATCGACGGATTGTATCTGACGAATGCCAGTAACTCATTCCGGTTCCACCACGGAAAGGGTTCTATGACCCTAGAATGAACGACCTTCGGACGGAACTTGAACGTTTGAGTAACCATCGTATGCGCACCATTACAGACGATATCATGGAAGCTATATCCGCAAACAAGTTGGCTTGTACGTTGATGAGCATCAATGTACAAAGTTTGAATGCACACTCGTCGGACATTGCAACAGATCGGGTGCTTACCGCCGTTGATTTGCTTGCAATGAGCGAAACTTGGCTTGACAACGGCACAACCACAAACATCAATGGATACCTTTGTGTTTGTCAAGAGAAGCGTGACGGAACAAGAGCGGGAGGAGTGGCAATATTTGAACGTGCTCGTTCGTCGACTATGGCCGTTTCTCACGCCATTACGAAGCTCAATGAAAGCTATGACCCAGCATTGAGTGTAGCAGACGAATATGGGGACTGCTGTGCTGCAGAGGTTTCGATCATGGAAACCCGCACGTTACTGTTTGCGGTATATATTTCACCAGGTATAATCAAATAGTAGTTGTGTTTGTATTTAAGTGTGTTGCATTAAATTTTGAATATTTACTAGGTACCACCCTGAAGCAAAAGAAATATTTCTTAGTGCGCAACCTCATAAAGTACACCCATGTTGCCATGCCCGTGGTAGTGTCGGGAGACTTTAATATTGATGTGACGAAAGAGGAGAACAGAGATTTCATCTGGTTCATGAAGCAGTTTATCTATCTGGATTGTGCTTCGGATCCAACTATAGCGACTACTCTGGGTGGCACATGTCTCGATCTAACGTTCACCCGGAACGTAAGTGTGGAATGCAGGAGATACTGCACGTACTTCTCCTACCACCGGCCTATTTTGTCGATTCTTGCGGTGTCCCGAGGTAAAACTAATGATTTAGAATTAAACATAGTTCTCTTCATCAGTTATGTTATTTTATTCTAGAACCGATGCCATCCCAGTGAAGTGAATTAACGTCACTGATCGTCGTTGGTCCGCTAGTTCATCTGCCAAAACGTTCGATTTCAACCAGAATGACCAATCATTGACATCAGCCGGACAGTCCGTAGCAAAAAATAGATAATTGATCCTGAAAATGAAACTTGAGTATTTGGTAACTAAATTTATATTTAGATCATAATGTATTTAATATGAAACATTCTTTCCGTTTTGTTCTTTTCTTTGTTTTCTACAGATTCAGCCCAACAGTGGATTGATGCATCCTTTAACATTCATCAGGACCACGGCGTACATCACTTCAATAGGCTTCAAGCCCACATAAACAAACGGCCCTTTTCAGGGCCACCAAATATTCATGGAGGAAGATGTTGTTGAGGCTGTTGTTTACCGATCTTCTGTTTCTTTAATACTCTGTTATAGTTATAAACCGAAATGAGTTTATAGTAACAATCGGGTTTTCGCCCATTTATTTCCAGGATATGCGACATGTCGAGGATATTCCAACCCAGATTGAATATACAGCCCCATCTTCAAAAATCAGCACCAAGAAACATATTTAGAGTTTCAAAATAAAATCTTCTACACTTACGTAATCCTACGTCCAATTGGCGGTCGTGTCTCGGATACAACCTTCTACTTTTTTTTTTATGACACTAACTTTGATATACAACACAATAGGAAATCATATTGATAAGAAAATTATTTTGAGCTTTTTAGTGGAATGTTTTCACCTATCATAAGACGAGTTTAAACAATCCCATTGAATTCCACCACTTAATTGTATCCTGACAGATACGTATTTCGACCTCAACAGTAAGGCTGTCTTCAGTGTCTTGTACTTGACTCGACTTGAAGAAAATGATCGCAGCTTACACTATTTATACTATGCGTAGGTATAATAATTTATCTAGGTACTTATCTTACTACGGTGCTTATTTCTACTCGCTTGATGCGCTTAATGCTTAGGTATAAACTTGAAGAGCCAGGAGCTACCATTTCCTTGATCTTTATTCAACAACCGCGTTTGTACCTGTCGGTAGATTTCCAAGCTCTCAGCAACATCAAGTTTCCACGGAGAAGAGAAGAGACATTTCTTAAAATTTTAATGTTTGATGTCGTAATTGAATGATTTTCCTGATATACATGTTCAGCTACCTTAGACCTAAACTCATAATTTAATCCCTTATCAGTTTCCCTCTTAGCCTTACTTACTTCTGCAATATGTTCTTTGAACCTTACATCTAACGATCTTTTTGTTTGACCTACATATACTTTATCACACTGTGAACAATTAATTTGATAAACCCTGGCCTTATTTAACATTTCTACTCTATCCTTTGTGGAGCCCAACAGTGTCTTCAGTTGATTGCTTCTGCTGGAGAATACTAAATCGATGCCGAATTTCCTCAGTCGATGGCGTAGCTGGTGGGTGATGTGTCGATCATAGGGGACCGATACCCTCTTCAGCGGTTCATCGATCGGTGTTAGTGTTGTCAGTTCGTTTTTTCGTAGGTTCCTCTGCTTCTTGTTGATGATTGCTTGTATTGTTCTTTCCTTGTATCCATTGATAGGTGAATGATAGGTGAAAACATTCCACTAAAAAGCTCAAAATAATTTTCTTATCAAAATGGCATCCAAGCGGAACGAGCGTAGTACTTTTATAGATTTGAAGAGGAGGATCGCAGGTATTCTTAAGGACGTGGCCTTCCTTAAGAAGTGCCAAAAGGAGAGGCTGACTCCTGTCAGCCATAGGATTAAGATGGGAGCTCACATCCCAAAATCTATCAGTAAGAGGGCGGAATCGGATTTGTTGAAGTTGTCAATCAAGGGACACTATGCCAAGCTAGAGAGGTTGAACTTGGAGTGCTACAACCTGCACCTCAAGCTGGCAAAGGAGAACCAAGATTCTTTCGACATATTCCTAAAGAAGGTACAGCGGGCCGAAGAGTGTGAAGCGGACAGGAAGAGGAGACTGCACAAGAAGAAATTGACCATTCTACGAGGGAAATCAGCGACGGAAGGTAGAACGACTAACCCCACAGTACAAATGATCGAGGGATTCGTTGTTAACCGTTCGACACAGCAGTTTACGGAGGAACAATTAGCACACCTCAACAAGGGGTTAGGGTATGCGACAACCCAGAAAGCGGATCTAGAGCAGATAATCGTGGATACTGAGACAGCGATTTCACGAAATGTTGATCAACGGAAGCAGAATAGTGTGAGAAACATCGTAGCAGACGCCATCAAAGCAGGACATCATGGGACATCGAACAAAGACGAGAGGAGGATTTTAAAGGAGTTAAAGGAGAAACCAGTTTACTACATGAAGGCGGACAAAGGAAACGCAGTGGTGATAATGGACAAAGTGGACTACGATGAACAGATGACGACAAAAATCAACGGAGGACCATACAGGCATTTGAGAGTGGACCCACTACCCGGACTAATCCGACTTACGGATAAAACGATAAAGGAATGCAAGACGATCATCGGAGAAGCCCGCGTTAAAATGACGAACCCTGTGTTACCAAGGATCAAAGGACTACCAAAGATACATAAGCCAGGTACAGAGATGCGAGAAATAGTTTCATCGGTGGGATCCCTACACAAAACTTGGCCAAGTGGTTAGTCAAGGAGTTCCAGAGTATGCCGAAGCCGTTCCCCAGCAGATCAGTTGTAAACACCCAGGAGTTCACCAAGAGGATATTGGAATCAGGAAACATCGGAGAAGAGGACATCATGGTATCATTCGACGTAGCGGCATTGTTCCCAAGCGTTCCAGTGAAGGATGCTCTGAACCTTTTGGAGGATTGGCTACTAGGACAACGGACGGATACAACATGGCGAGGAAAGGTAAAGATGTATCTCAAGCTTGCAAGATTATGCATGAATGAGAACTACTTTACATTCCGTGGAAGCTTCTACAAACAAACAAAGGGTGCACCTATGGAAATCCGCTATCACCGTTTTGTGCGAATTATTCATGGCGAATTTGGAGGACAACCTAGAGGAACAAGGAGTACTACCCGAGAAGTGGTGGAGATACGTGGACGACATTTTCAGCATCATCAACCGGAAAGATCTACCCAGGATTTTGGAAGCGATAAACAACGTGCATAAAGACATCAAATTCACCCACGAGGAGGAAAAGGAAGGTAAATTACCTTTCTTGGATCTACTGGTTATCAAGGAACAAATGCAACATTAGACTTCGAAATCTACAGGAAGCCCACCAACACCATGAGAGTCATCCCATACATCAAATCATTCGTATCAGCACAAAATGGCAGCTTTTCATCACATGATCCACAGGATGCAGACGATTCCCTGAGCGAAGAAGGAAAACGAAGGAGCTACAACACATCTTGGAAACAGCGAGGATCAATGGATACAAGGAAAGAACAATACAAGCAATTATCAACAAGAAGCAGAGGAACCTACGAAAAAACGAACTGACAACACTAACACCGATCGATGAACCGCTGAAGAGGGTATCGGTCCCCTATGATCGACACATCACCCACCAGCTACGCCATCGACTGAGGAAATTCGGCATCGATTTAGTATTCTCCAGCAGAAGCAATCAACTGAAGACACTGTTGGGCTCCACAAAGGATAGAGTAGAAATGTTAAATAAGGCCGGGGTTTATCAAATTAATTGTTCACAGTGTGATAAAGTATATGTAGGTCAAACAAAAAGATCGTTAGATGTAAGGTTCAAAGAACATATTGCAGAAGTAAGTAAGGCTAAGAGGGAAACTGATAAGGATTAAATTATGAGTTTAGGTCTAAGGTAGCTGAACATGTATATCAGGAAAATCATTCAATTACGACATCAAACATTAAAATTTTAAGAAATGTCTCTTCTCCGTGGAAACTTGATGTTGCTGAGAGCTTGGAAATCTACCGACAGGTACAAACGCGGTTGTTGAATAAAGATCAAGGAAATGGTAGCTCCTGGCTCTTCAAGTTTATACCTAAGCATTAAGCGCATCAAGCGAGTAGAAATAAGCACCGTAGTAAGATAAGTACCTAGATAAATTATTATACCTACGCATAGTATAAATAGTGTAAGCTGCGATCATTTTCTTCAAGTCGAGTCAAGTACAAGACACTGAAGACGGCCTTACTGTTGAGGTCGAAATACGTATCTGTCAGGATACAATTAAGTGGTGGAATTCAATGGGATTGTTTAAACTCGTCTTATGATAGGAGGAAATCATAGTTACTTTCATGCATCAGGGAAATGAAGAAAAAAAGTCTGTTTCAAATTTATGCCTTTGATGTTATTCATATTTTTTGCGTGACTTTTAAAGTGTTAGTACCGCTTACAAGGTGAACCGGATTCAAGACTTCAAATTTTGAACACTCATGCAATATTTTTTATTCAGTTTTAACAACCGCAACGCAATTATAATCATTGATGATCTTATTCCAAATTGAGAAACACGCTGCTAATTTGACCTTAAAATTTTAAATATATTGTTCTGAACATGCCTGAACAATGTACGGTTCATTAGAATTCCCAAAACTGCCAAAAATAATTCAAATCACATTATCAATTCAAATAGTACAATAACCGGTTTAAAAGAATATTCTTACATCAATCAATCTGGCAACGTCGAGCCGTTCGGCATTTTCAATGACCAAGTAACAATCAATAGAACGATTATACACACCACAATCACACTCGTTCACGAAAAAAGTGCTCTACCATGTCCTTGACCTTTTCGAGTGCGATCCGCATGGCAGTGCCCTTTTCTCCGTCGCCAAAACACCCACACTGGCCGTAAAGCAGAAGTGCTTTCGCTTCCACAGCAGTGGTCCATTTGCCACACTAAAATCTCTTCCAAAATCGATAGAGACAAAAGTCTCCAGCAACGACAACAACGTCGAAGGCAGCATCTGGCGCTGCTGAGACTCCTCCATCATCGCCGCCTGGAAGATAGACTCTACGCACTACACACACTCTCGGTCCCCGCTCGCTGATGGCCGGGTGCAAAAAACGTCGACGTGGCAGGGCTCTCCACTGCTGGCGGTTTTGCACAGACAATAAATCTTCCCTCCGAATAATGGGCACAGTGCTTGGGCCAGAGCGGCAAAAATGCCGTCGGAGGTTGCTCCAGTGACTGAATTCTTCGCTGCTTGCCGTCGTTGGTGTCTTTTCCGGTCCGCTCACGACAACGGGGACAAACACGGACCGAAACAGGGCGCTTGTTTCCCTGCTGAAGTCCCTCGGCGGCAACGACAGCTTCGAAGGGACACACTCTGTTTTGATACATGACTTTCAACGATTCAACACACGCTCACGCGAGATTGCGAATCGTGGCAGGAGGTGGAGGAGGTCGCAGAAGTGACGTCGCGCATGTCCCGTAGGGTCGGAATCCACGTGACTTCCAACCACTTCGGTTCTCTTGCGTTCTCTTCCACGTGATGATGGGAGCAAAATGAACTCCAAGCGTCACGCAATCGTCACCGAATGAGTGCTGGTGAGTGACGTTTCTTCTGATTTGGGGAACAATGCTACGCTATGACTGAAGTCTTGAGATATGGTTTGAGGAGAGAGAAAAGTCGCTGGGATCGATTTACAACCGCGATGGTTATAATTAGAACTCTGATTGTGCTTTGCAGACGTATGCTCGGATCGGAGAGGAGTATGTACTCGAGGTGTACATATGTAGGCAGACACAAGAGAGAGCGTAGAGACCGTGAAGGGCACGGATGCAACAAAAAGTGCCAACGTCGGCGAAAATTGCTTGTGTTTTCCTTTAATTTTACTTTTCAATAACCGATCCCGGATCGATATTCTGCCACGAGGGCATCTTAAAGTGCGAACTATTGGCGGGGTCTATTTAGGGATGTGTTCGATTGGGTTCTTGAAGTGGGTCTTTGTCCGTTGGTGGGTCATCTGGTTTTTTCGTGACGGGAGAGGGATATTTAAATTTCTCCTTGGATGCTGTCAAGGTGTTGGTGCGCTCACCTTCTTTTGCGGGAACACACCTTGCCGAGCGTGACGAGAGTTGAGATCTATGTACAAACTTCGGCTAAGCCAAAGCTTCTGAGCAGCAGAAGCAGTCGACCTGTTGGGGCCGTTCGTTTGGGGGGTTGGGTGTGGCTGTGTATAGGTAGATTCCTGCAGGCACACGGCACACTCTCCTGTCTATGTAAACTTTAAGATAATATCCTTTTTATATGTTCTCTTACGCTCTCTGTCTCTCGCTCG
>NW_026943765.1:0-25000 GCF_024139115.2 Armigeres subalbatus
CGCAATGAATCATTTACCAATATATACAATACACGAATGTCTAGACACAACCGATATAGTGCAAGATTATCGCCGTTTTATTGGAATGCTTTACTTAAATGGATCAATTCCTTGATCATTAAATATTTCAAAGCAAAATTTTCAAAACGACTTATCTGCTTTTGTAAACAAAGATTTAAACGACAATTTGACGAATCTGATAGCTCGCCCATGCAAACCAACACCATCAACAGGTAGCTGAAACCTTCACCTACCTATAGATGGTGTTGGTTTGCATGGGAGAGCTATCAGATTCGTCAAATCGTCGTTTAAATCTTTGTTTACAAAAGCAGATAAGTCGTTTTGAAAATTTTGTCTTGATTTGTTGTTTTAAAACAAAATTGCACATTTAAGGGTTAATACAACCGTTTAGAGCATGGACGATGGGAATACCATCAGTGTTGCGTTTGTTTACACGGTCTACATGCGTAACCAGAGGTCTATTAGGCCGTTTTAAATTTTGAACAAGCTATTCTTGTATTTTTAATAGAATGTATTTTTATCATGTGTTCAAAACTATGCAAGAAATCTCTGAAGTAATCCTTTAAGATTTGAATCGTAACTGAAGATCTACCAGACTGTTTCAAATATGGTACATATTCCTATGTGTGATAGATTTCCCCAGGAAATGAATGGAACAAGGCCACATAGTATTTTAAGATTCACAAAAAAACATGTATTATATTTGAAGTTTCTCAAAAGACCTTTGATTACGGGTGTACGCCTTAAGATCTCACTCCCGAATTTCTTGGATATCGCAGAACATATGCTGTAGTATATTCTATTCTATTACAAGGACCATAAACAGATTGTACCACTTTTGAAACAAGTCGATACAACTTTGATTATGCATGTTGACTTTAAACCTCACTCCATATATTTCTAGAATAGTGCAGGATATATGTAGTGATCCCATTTTATACTAAAATCCACAAATAGCGTGTACCTCTTTTGAAACTTCGATTGTAGTCGATAGGACTTTGGTTACGCGTGTAGACCCGAGATCTTTCTCCACAGATTTCTTGTAAAGCTGAGACCTTACTACAGAGATTTCTTGTTCAACTCTTAGGATACTGGTATATAAAAGTATAATATTGCAATTAAATTGGAGCGAGCTTAAAATCTGTTGAATTGACTCAAGTAACACATTTCTATCAAATCTGGTGATTGTAACCAAATTCAGACATATAGGGACATACTGGTCGTAAGACGATCATACGATTCTCTTTTGAAATTTCGCCACAAGAAAATGATTTTCATACGATTCACTAATGGAATGCATTTTATACGACAATCTTATGAAAAATTTTATGTTCGTTTAAAAAAAAGTGTAACCTGGTTTCGAACCGTGGACGTCGTGATTAGGAGGCGTGAGATCACACCACACACCCACCGACGCTTCAAGGAAACGTCTTGTTGGATATACAATAAAAATGATTAATTTGACCGAAATATGATCTTAATATTTTCATAGTTCAATTCTTATGAAACATTCTCATAAGTTTGGTCGTATGAAATACTTACGACCAGTATGCTCAGTGTATAAATTTCGACACCTGACTTGGAACATACATATGTGCTACTCGAGGGATTGTGTTTTACTTCCGAAACATACAATCTATCGCAACACTACCACCATATTAGCTGCAGATAAAATGGAACACAAGATTGTCTCTATTATCTGCATATGAAAACAAAGAGTTATCGCTATTCTCTTTTGCTGCTTGTTTATTTTTTTGCATTTTTCAGCGACAATTAAACTACTTGACACATCCACACATATCACGAACACAAAAGCGAAAGGCTACAAAAAACACACTCTCATATTCCTTTCGTGTGGTTTCAGTCAGGAGAGGCTTAATTCAATAACAAAAACATTTCATACAGTAACCATAGAGGAGTGTATAGCGTCAACGCATCTCTCTGACGGTTTTGTTCATGCTCTAGGTTCGAATCCTGGTGACAGCCATGGGAGGGGGAAGGGGGTGGGGCATTTTAAAGAGACTGTAAAGGTGTTCGGCCGTACGGCACACTATTTTTTGTACACACATACACGCTCACATGCACACATATAGCCTAAAGAGACTAATAGAAATTTTTGGATTTGGACAAAGCTTCTTAGTTGTCGACCAAGTGTGACTAAGAAGGACGGCAGGGCTGTATGACCCAAGTATCCCAAAATAAACTATTTTTCATGCGGTTTGAAAATGAGATTTTAGGGGTAACCAGTGCATCATTGAGACCCATGTGGGCGGTAGCAGTGCGAAACCGCACCTGCGGGAGCGCAAAATGTTGGCTTTGGGGGTTGATAGTAACCAACAGTGCATCATTGAGACCCATGTGGGCGGTAGCAGTGCGAAACCGCACCTGCAGGAGCGCAAAATGTTGGCTTTGGGGGTTGATAGTAACCAACAGTGCATCATTGAGACCCATGTGGGCGGTAGCAGTGCGAAACCGCACCTGCGGGAGCGCAAAATGTTGGCTTTGGGGGTTGATAGTAACCAACAGTGCATCATTGAGACCCATGTGGGCGGTAGCAGTGCGAAACCGCACCTGCGGGAGCGCAAAATGTTGGCTTTGGGGGTTGATAGTAACCAACAGTGCATCATTGAGACCCATGTGGGCGGTAGCAGTGCGAAACCGCACCTGCGGGAGCGCAAAATGTTGGCTTTGGGGGGTTGATAGTAACCAACAGTGCATCATTGAGACCCATGTGGGCGGTAGCAGTGCGAAACCGCACCTGCGGGAGCGCAAAATGTTGGCTTTGGGGGGTTGATAGTAACCAACAGTGCATCATTGAGACCCATGTGGGCGGTAGCAGTGCGAAACCGCACCTGCGGGAGCGCAAAATGTTGGCTTTGAGGGGTTGATAGTAACCAACAGTGCATCATTGAGACCCATGTGGGCGGTAGCAGTTCTACACCGCACCCGTACGAGCGTATATTGCGGGCTTTGGGGGGTTGATAGTAACCAACAGTGCATCATTGAGACCCATGTGGGCGGTAGCAGTGCGAATCCGCACCTGTAGGAGCATTTTAAAGAGACTGTAAAGGTGTTCGGCCGTACGGCACACTATTTTTTGTACACACATACACGCTCACATGCACACATATAGCCTAAAGAGACTAATAGAAATTTTTGTATTTGGACAAAGCTTCTTAGTTGTCGACCAAGTGTGACTAAGAAGGACGGCAGGGCTGTATGACCCAAGTATCCCAAAATAAACTATTTTTTCATGCGGTTTGAAAATGAGATTTTAGGGGGTAACCAGTGCATCATTGAGACCCATGTGGGCGGTAGCAGTGCGAAACCGCACCTGCGGGAGCGCAAAATGTTGGCTTTGGGGGGTTGATAGTAACCAACAGTGCATCATTGAGACCCATGTGGGCGGTAGCAGTGCGAAACCGCACCTGCGGGAGCGCAAAATGTTGGCTTTGGGGGGTTGATAGTAACCAACAGTGCATCATTGAGACCCATGTGGGCGGTAGCAGTGCGAATCCGCACCTGTAGGAGCATTTTAAAGAGACTGTAAAGGTGTTCGGCCGTACGGCACACTATTTTTTGTACACACATACACGCTCACATGCACACATATAGCCTAAAGAGACTAATAGAAATTTTGGATTTGGACAAAGCTTCTTAGTTGTCGACCAAGTGTGACTAAGAAGGACGGCAGGGCTGTATGACCCAAGTATCCCAAAATAAACTATTTTTTCATGCGGTTTGAAAATGAGATTTTAGGGGGTAACCAGTGCATCATTGAGACCCATGTGGGCGGTAGCAGTGCGAAACCGCACCTGCGGGAGCGCAAAATGTTGGCTTTGGGGGGGTTGATAGTAACCAACAGTGCATCATTGAGACCCATGTGGGCGGTAGCAGTGCGAAACCGCACCTGCGGGAGCGCAAAATGTTGGCTTTGGGGGGGTTGATAGTAACCAACAGTGCATCATTGAGACCCATGTGGGCGGTAGCAGTGCGAAACCGCACCTGCGGGAGCGCAAAATGTTGGCTTTGGCGGGGTTCATAGTAACCAACAGTGCATCATTGAGACCCATGTGGGCGGTAGCAGTGCGAAACCGCACCTGCGGGAGCGCAAAATGTTGGCTTTGGGGGGTTGATAGTAACCAACAGTGCATCATTGAGACCCATGTGGGCGGTAGCAGTGCGAAACCGCACCTGCGGGAGCGCAAAATGTTGGCTTTGGGGGGCTGATAGTAACCAACAGTGCATCATTGAGACCCATGTGGGCGGTAGCAGTGCGAAACCGCACCTGCGGGAGCGCAAAATGTTGGCTTTGGGGGGTTGATAGTAACCAACAGTGCATCATTGAGACCCATGTGGGCGGTAGCAGTGCGAAACCGCACCTGCGGGAGCGCAAAATGTTGGCTTTGGGGGTTGATAGTAACCAACAGTGCATCATTGAGACCCATGTGGGCGGTAGCAGTGCGAAACCGCACCTGCGGGAGCGCAAAATGTTGGCTTTGGGGGTTGATAGTAACCAACAGTGCATCATTGAGACCCATGTGGGCGGTAGCAGTGCGAAACCGCACCTGCGGGAGCGCAAAATGTTGGCTTTGGGGGTTGATAGTAACCAACAGTGCATCATTGAGACCCATGTGGGCGGTAGCAGTGCGAAACCGCACCTGCGGGAGCGCAAAATGTTGGCTTTGGGGGTTGATAGTAACCAACAGTGCATCATTGAGACCCATGTGGGCGGTAGCAGTGCGAAACCGCACCTGCGGGAGCGCAAAATGTTGGCTTTGGGGGTTGATAGTAACCAACAGTGCATCATTGAGACCCATGTGGGCGGTAGCAGTGCGAATCCGCACCTGTAGGAGCATTTTAAAGAGACTGTAAGGTGTTCGGCCGTACGGCACACTATTTTTGTACACACATACACGCTCACATGCACACATATAGCCTAAAGAGACTAATAGAAATTTTTGATTTGGACAAAGCTTCTTAGTTGTCGACCAAGTGTGACTAAGAAGGACGGCAGGGCTGTATGACCCAAGTATCCCAAAATAAACTATTTTTTCATGCGGTTTGAAAATGAGATTTTAGGGGTAACCAGTGCATCATTGAGACCCATGTGGGCGGTAGCAGTGCGAAACCGCACCTGCGGGAGCACATAATGTTGGCTGTGGGGGGTTGCAAGTAACCAACAGTGCATCATTAAGACCCTTGTGGGCGGTAGCAGTGCAAAACCGCAGCTGCGGGAGCGCAAAATGTTGGCTTTGGGGGTTGATAGTAACCAACAGTGCATCATTGAGACCCATGTGGGCGGTAGCAGTGCGAATCCGCACCTGTAGGAGCATTTTAAAGAGACTGTAAAGGTGTTCGGCCGTACGGCACACTATTTTTGTACACACATACACGCTCACATGCACACATATAGCCTAAAGAGACTAATAGAAATTTTTGGATTTGGACAAAGCTTCTTAGTTGTCGACCAAGTGTGACTAAGAAGGACGGCAGGGCTGTATGACCCAAGTATCCCAAAATAAACTATTTTTTCATGCGGTTTGAAAATGAGATTTTAGGGGTAACCAGTGCATCATTGAGACCCATGTGGGCGGTAGCAGTGCGAAACCGCACCTGCAGGAAGCGCAAAATGTTGGCTTTGGGGGGTTGATAGTAACCAACAGTGCATCATTGAGACCCATGTGGGCGGTAGCAGTGCGAAACCGCACCTGCGGGAGCGCAAAATGTTGGCTTTGGGGGTTGATAGTAACCAACAGTGCATCATTGAGACCCATGTGGGCGGTAGCAGTGCGAAACCGCACCTGCAGAGCGCAAAATGTTGGCTTTGGGGGTTGATAGTAACCAACAGTGCATCATTGAGACCCATGTGGGCGGTAGCAGTGCGAAACCGCACCTGCGGGAGCGCAAAATGTTGGCTTAGGGGGGGTTGATTGTAACCAACAGTGCATTATTGAGACCCATGTGGGCGGTCGCAGTGCGAAACAGCACCTGCGGGAAGCGCAGAATGTTGGCTTTGGGGGGTTGATAGTAACCAACAGTGCATCATTGAGACCCATGTGGGCGGTAGCAGTGCGAAACCGCACCTGCGGGAGCGCAAAATGTTGGCTTTGGGGTGGTTGATAGTAACCAACAGTGCATCATTGAGACCCATGTGGGCGGTAGCAGTGCGAAACCGCACCTGCGGGAGCGCAAAATGTTGGCTTTGGGGGGTTGATAGTAACCAACAGTGCATCATTGAGACCCATGTGGGCGGTAGCAGTGCGAAACCGCACCTGCGGGAGCGCAAAATGTTGGCTTTGGGGGGTTGATAGTAACCAACAGTGCATCATTGAGACCCATGTGGGCGGTAGCAGTGCGAAACCGCACCTGCGGAAGCGCAAAATGTTGGCTTTGGGGGGTTGATAGTAACCAACAGTGCATCATTGAGACCCATGTGGGCGGTAGCAGTGCGAAACCGCACCTGCGGGAGCGCAAAATGTTGGCTTTGGGGGTTGATAGTAACCAACAGTGCATCATTGAGACCCATGTGGGCGGTAGCAGTGCGAATCCGCACCTGTAGGAGCATTTTAAAGAGACTGTAAAGGTGTTCAGCCGTACGGCACACTATTTTTGTACACACATACACGCTCACATGCACACATATAGCCTAAAGAGACTAATAGAAATTTTTGGATTTGGACAAAGCTTCTTAGTTGTCGACCAAGTGTGACTAAGAAGGACGGCAGGGCTGTATGACCCAAGTATCCCAAAATAAACTATTTTTGCATGCGGTTTGAAAATGAGATTTTAGGGGGTAACCAGTGCATCATTGAGACCCATGTGGGCGGTAGCAGTGCGAAACCGCACCTGCGGGAGCGCAAAATGTTGGCTTTGGGGGGTTGATAGTAACCAACAGTGCATCATTGAGACCCATGTGGGCGGTAGCAGTGCGAAACCGCACCTGCGGGAGCGCAAAATGTTGGCTTTGGGGGGTTGATAGTAACCAACAGTGCATCATTGAGACCCATGTGGGCGGTAGCAGTGCGAATCCGCACCTGTAGGAGCATTTTAAAGAGACTGTAAAGGTGTTCGGCCGTACGGCACACTATTTTTTGTACACACATACACGCTCACATGCACACATATAGCCTAAAGAGACTAATAGAAATTTTTGGATTTGGACAAAGCTTCTTAGTTGTCGACCAAGTGTGACTAAGAAGGACGGCAGGGCTGTATGACCCAAGTATCCCAAAATAAACTATTTTTTCATGCGGTTTGAAAATGAGATTTTAGGGGTAACCAGTGCATCATTGAGACCCATGTGGGCGGTACCAGTGCGAAACCGTTCTTGCGGGAGCGCAAAATGTTGGCTTTGGGGGTTGATAGTAACCAACAGTGCATCATTGAGACCCATGTGGGCGGTAGCAGTGCGAAACCG
The DNA here is from genome assembly GCF_024139115.2 of Armigeres subalbatus. Taxonomy (NCBI): domain Eukaryota; kingdom Metazoa; phylum Arthropoda; class Insecta; order Diptera; family Culicidae; genus Armigeres; species Armigeres subalbatus. Next base: position 7,442 of record NW_026943765.1, read on the forward strand.
CACCTGCGGAGCGCAAAATGTTGGCTTTGGGGGTTGATAGTAACCAACAGTGCATCATTGAGACCCATGTGGGCGGTAGCAGTGCGAAACCGCACCTGCGGGAAGCGCAAAATGTTGGCTTTGGGGGTTGATAGTAACCAACAGTGCATCATTGAGACCCATGTGGGCGGTAGCAGTGCGAAACCGCACCTGCGGGAGCGCAAAATGTTGGCTTTGGGGGGTTGATAGTAACCAACAGTGCATCATTGAGACCCATGTGGGCGGTAGCAGTGCGAAACCGCACCTGCGGGAGCGCAAAATGTTGGCTTTGGGGGGTTGATAGTAACCAACAGTGCATCATTGAGACCCATGTGGGCGGTAGCAGTGCGAAACCGCACCTGCGGGAGCGCAAAATGTTGGCTTTGGGGGTTGATAGTAACCAACAGTGCATCATTGAGACCCATGTGGGCGGTAGCAGTGCGAATCCGCACCTGTAGGAGCATTTTAAAGAGACTGTAAAGGTGTTCGGCCGTACGGCACACTATTTTTGTACACACATACACGCTCACATGCACACATATAGCCTAAAGAGACTAATAGAAATTTTTGGATTTGGACAAAGCTTCTTAGTTGTCGACCAAGAGTGACTAAGAAGGACAGCAGGGCTGTATTACCCAAGTATCCCAAAATAACCTATTTTTTCATGCGGTTTGAAAAAGAGATTTTGGGGGGGAACCAATACATAATTGAGACCCATGTGGGCGGTAGCAGGGCGAAACCGCACCTGCAGGAAGCGCAAAATGTTGGCTTTGGGGGTTGATAGTAACCAACAGTGCATCATTGAGACCCATGTGGGCGGTAGCAGTGCGAAACCGCACCTGCAGGGAGCGCAAAATGTTGGCTTTGGGGGTTGATAGTAACCAACAGTGCATCATTGAGACCCATGTGGGCGGTAGCAGTGCGAAACCGCACCTGCGGGAAGCGCAAAATGTTGGCTTTGGGGGTTGATAGTAACCAACAGTGCATCATTGAGACCCATGTGGGCGGTAGCAGTGCGAAACCGCACCTGCGGGAGCGCAAAATGTTGGCTTTGGGGGGTTGATAGTAACCAACAGTGCATCATTGAGACCCATGTGGGCGGTAGCAGTGCGAAACCGCACCTGCGGGAGCGCAAAATGTTGGCTTTGGGGGTTGATAGTAACCAACAGTGCATCATTGAGACCCATGTGGGCGGTAGCAGTGCGAAACCGCACCTGCGGGAGCGCAAAATGTTGGCTTTGGGGGTTGATAGTAACCAACAGTGCATCATTGAGACCCATGTGGGCGGTAGCAGTGCGAAACCGCACCTGCGGGAAGCGCAAAATGTTGGCTTTGGGGGTTGATAGTAACCAACAGTGCATCATTGAGACCCATGTGGGCGGTAGCAGTGCGAAACCGCACCTGCAAGAGCGCAAAATGTTGGCTTTGGGGGGTTGATAGTAACCAACAGTGCATCATTGAGACCCATGTGGGCGGTAGCAGTGCGAAACCGCACCTGCGGGAGCGCAAAATGTTGGCTTTGGGGTAGTTGATAGTAACCAACAGTGCATCATTGAGACCCATGTGGGCGGTAGCAGTGCGAAACCGCACCTGCGGGAGCGCAAAATGTTGGCTTTGGGGGGTTGATAGTAACCAACAGTGCATCATTGAGACCCATGTGGGCGGTAGCAGTGCGAAACCGCACCTGCGGGAGCGCAAAATGTTGGCTTTGGGGGGTTGATAGTAACCAACAGTGCATCATTGAGACCCATGTGGGCGGTAGCAGTGCGAAACCGCACCTGCGGGAGCGCAAAATGTTGGCTTTGGGGGGTTGATAGTAACCAACAGTGCATCATTGAGACCCATGTGGGCGGTAGCAGTGCGAAACCGCACATGCGAGAGTGCAAAATGTTGGCTTTGGGGGGTTGATAGTAACCAACAGTGCATTATTGAGACCCATGTGGGCGGTAGCAGTGCGAATCCGCACCTGTAGGAGCATTTTAAAGAGACTGTAAAGGTGTTCGGCCGTACGGCACACTATTTTTTGTACACACATACACGCTCACATGCACACATATAGCCTAAAGAGACTAATAGAAATTTTTGGATTTGGACAAAGCTTCTTAGTTGTCGACCAAGTGTGACTAAGAAGGACGGCAGGGCTGTATGACCCAAGTATCCCAAAATAAACTATTTTTTCATGCGGTTTGAAAATGAGATTTTAGGGGTAACCAGTGCATCATTGAGACCCATGTGGGCGGTAGCAGTGCGAAACCGCACCTGCGGGAGCGCAAAATGTTGGCTTTGGGGGTTGATAGTAACCAACAGTGCATCATTGAGACCCATGTGGGCGGTAGCAGTGCGAAACCGCACCTGCGGAGAGCGCAAAATGTTGGCTTTGGGGGTTGATAGTAACCAACAGTGCATCATTGAGACCCATGTGGGCGGTAGCAGTGCGAAACCGCACCTGCGGGAGCGCAAAATGTTGGCTTTGGGGGTTGATAGTAACCAACAGTGCATCATTGAGACCCATGTGGGCGGTAGCAGTGCGAAACCGCACCTGCGGGAGCGCAAAATGTTGGCTTTGGGGGGTTGATAGTAACCAACAGTGCATCATTGAGACCCATGTGGGCGGTAGCAGTGCGAAACCGCACCTGCGGGAGCGCAAAATGTTGGCTTTGGGGGGTTGATAGTAACCAACAGTGCATCATTGAGACCCATGTGGGCGGTAGCAGTGCGAAACCGCACCTGCGGGAGCGCAAAATGTTGGCTTTGGGGTAGTTGATAGTAACCAACAGTGCATCATTGAGACCCATGTGGGCGGTAGCAGTGCGAAACCGCACCTGCGAGAGCGCAAAATGTTGGCTTTGAGGGGTTGATAGTAACCAACAGTGCATCATTGAGACCCATGTGGGCGGTAGCAGTGCGAAACCGCACCTGCGGGAGCGTAAAATGTTGGCTTTGGGGGTTGATAGTAACCAACAGTGCATCATTGAGACCCATGTGGGCGGTAGCAGTGCGAATCCGCACCTGTAGGAGCATTTTAAAGAGACTGTAAAGGTGTTCGGCCGTACGGCACACTATTTTTTGTACACACATACACGCTCACATGCACACATATAGCCTAAAGAGACTAATAGAAATTTTGGATTTGGACAAAGCTTCTTAGTTGTCGACCAAGGGTGACTAAGAAGGACGGCAGGGCTGTATGACCCAAGTATCCCAAAATAAACTATTTTTTCATGCGGTTTGAAAATGAGATTTTAGGGGTAACCAGTGCATCATTGAGACCCATGTGGGCGGTAGCAGTGCGAAACCGCACCTGCGGGAGCGCAAAATGTTGGCTTTGGGGGTTGATAGTAACCAACAGTGCATCATTGAGACCCATGTGGGCGGTAGCAGTGCGAAACCGCACCTGCAGGAAGCGCAAAATGTTGGCTTTGGGGGTTGATAGTAACCAACAGTGCATCATTGAGACCCATGTGGGCGGTAGCAGTGCGAAACCGCACCTGCAGGAGCGCAAAATGTTGGCTTTGGGGGTTGATAGTAACCAACAGTGCATCATTGAGACCCATGTGGGCGGTAGCAGTGCGAAACCGCACCTGCAGGAAGCGCAAAATGTTGGCTTTGGGGGTTGATAGTAACCAACAGTGCATCATTGAGACCCATGTGGGCGGTAGCAGTGCGAAACCGCACCTGCGGGAGCGCAAAATGTTGGCTTTGGGGGGTTGATAGTAACCAACAGTGCATCATTGAGACCCATGTGGGCGGTAGCAGTGCGAAACCGCACCTGCGGGAGCGCAAAATGTTGGCTTTGGGGGGTTGATAGTAACCAACAGTGCATCATTGAGACCCATGTGGGCGGTAGCAGTGCGAAACCGCACCTGCGGATGCACAACATGTTAGCTTTGGGGGAGTTGATAGTAACCAACAGTGCATCATTGAGACCCATGTGGGCGGTAGCAGTGCGAATCCGCACCTGTAGGAGCATTTTAAAGAGACTGTAAAGGTGTTCGGCCGTACGGCACACTATTTTTGTACACACATACACGCTCACATGCACACATATAGCCTAAAGAGACTAATAGAAATTTTTGGATTTGGACAAAGCTTCTTAGTTGTCGACCAAGTGTGACTAAGAAGGACGGCAGGGCTGTATGACCCAAGTATCCCAAAATAAACTATTTTTCATGCGGTTTGAAAATGAGATTTTAGGGGTAACCAGTGCATCATTGAGACCCATGTGGGCGGTAGCAGTGCGAAACCGCACCTGCGGGAGCGCAAAATGTTGGCTTTGGGGGTTGATAGTAACCAACAGTGCATCATTGAGACCCATGTGGGCGGTAGCAGTGCGAAACCGCACCTGCGGGAGCGCAAAATGTTGGCTTTGGGGGTTGATAGTAACCAACAGTGCATCATTGAGACCCATGTGGGCGGTAGCAGTGCGAATCCGCACCTGTAGGAGCATTTTAAAGAGACTGTAAAGGTGTTCGGCCGTACGGCACACTATTTTTGTACACACATACACGCTCACATGCACACATATAGCCTAAAGAGACTAATAGAAATTTTTGGATTTGGACAAAGCTTCTTAGTTGTCGACCAAGTGTGACTAAGAAGGACGGCAGGGCTGTATGACCCAAGTATCCCAAAATAAACTATTTTTTCATGCGGTTTGAAAATGAGATTTTAGGGGTAACCAGTGCATCATTGAGACCCATGTGGGCGGTAGCAGTGCAGAAACCGCACCTGCAGGGAGCGCAAAATGTTGGCTTTGGGGGGTTGATAGTAACCAACAGTGCATCATTGAGACCCATGTGGGCGGTAGCAGTGCGAAACCGCACCTGCGGGAGCGCAAAATGTTGGCTTTGGGGGTTGATAGTAACCAACAGTGCATCATTGAGACCCATGTGGGCGGTAGCAGTGCGAAACCGCACCTGCGGGAGCGCAAAATGTTGGCTTTGGGGGTTGATAGTAACCAACAGTGCATCATTGAGACCCATGTGGGCGGTAGCAGTGCGAAACCGCACCTGCAGGAGCGCAAAATGTTGGCTTTGGGGGGTTGATAGTAACCAACAGTGCATCATTGAGACCCATGTGGGCGGTAGCAGTGCGAAACCGCACCTGCGGGAGCGCAAAATGTTGGCTTTGGGGGTTGATAGTAACCAACAGTGCATCATTGAGACCCATGTGGGCGGTAGCAGTGCGAAACCGCACCTGCGGGAGCGCAAAATGTTGGCTTTGGGGGTTGATAGTAACCAACAGTGCATCATTGAGACCCATGTGGGCGGTAGCAGTGCGAAACCGCACCTGCGGGAGCGCAAAACGTTGGCAACGGGGGTTGGTAATAACTAAAAGTACATCATTGAGACCCGTGTGAGCGGTAGCAGTGCGAAACCGCACCTGCGGGAGCGCAAAATGTTGGCTTTGGGGGTTGATAGTAACCAACAGTGCATCATTGAGACCCATGTGGGCGGTAGCAGTGCGAAGCCGCACCTGCGGGAGCGCAAAATGTTGGCTTTGGGGGTTGATAGTAACCAACAGTGCATCATTGAGACCCATGTGGGCGGTAGCAGTGCGAAACCGCACCTGCGGGAGCGCAAAATGTTGGCTTTGGGGGGTTGATAGTAACCAACAGTGCATCATTGAGACCCATGTGGGCGGTAGCAGTGCGAAACCGCACCTGCGGGAGCGCAAAATGTTGGCTTTGGGGGTTGATAGTAACCAACAGTGCATCATTGAGACCCATGTGGGCGGTAGCAGTGCGAATCCGCACCTGTAGGAGCATTTTAAAGAGACTGTAAAGGTGTTCGGCCGTACGGCACACTATTTTTGTACACACATACACGCTCACATGCACACATATAGCCTAAAGAGACTAATAGAAATTTTGGATTTGGACAAAGCTTCTTAGTTGTCGACCAAGTGTGACTAAGAAGGACGGCAGGGCTGTATGACCCAAGTATCCCAAAATAAACTATTTTTTCATGCGGTTTGAAAATGAGATTTTTATGGGGTAACCAGTGCATCATTGAGACCCATGTGGGCGGTAGCAGTGCGAAACCGCACCTGCAGGAAGCGCAAAATGTTGGCTTTGGGGCGTTGATAGTCACCAACAGTGCATCATTGAGACCCATGTGGGCGGTAGCAGTGCGAAACCGCACCTGCGGGAGCTCAAACGTGTGGCTTTGGGGGGTTGATAGTAACCAACAGTGCATCATTGAGACCCATGTGGGCGGTAGCAGTGCGAATCCGCACCTGTAGGAGCATTTAAAGAGACTGTAAAGGTGTTCGGCCGTACGGCACACTATTTTTGTACACACATACACGCTCACATGCACATATAGCCTAAAGAGACTAATAGAAATTTTGGATTTGGACAAAGCTTCTTAGTTGTCGACCAAGTGTGACTAAGAAGGACGGCAGGGCTGTATGACCCAAGTATCCCAAAATAAACTATTTTTTCATGCGGTTTGAAAATGAGATTTTAGGGGGTAACCAGTGCATCATTGAGACCCATGTGGGCGGTAACAGTGCGAAACCGCACCTGCGGGAGCGCAAAATGTTGGCTTTGGGGGGGTTGATAGTAACCAACAGTGCATCATTGAGACCCATGTGGGCGGTAGCAGTGCGAAACCGCACCTGCGGGAGCGCAAAATGTTGGCTTTGGGGGGTTGATAGTAACCAACAGTGCATCATTGAGACCCATGTGGGCGGTAGCAGTGCGAAACCGCACCTGCGGGAGCGCAAAATGTTGGCTTTGGGGGTTGATAGTAACCAACAGTGCATCATTGAGACCCATGTGGGCGGTAGCAGTGCGAAACCGCACCTGCGGGAGCGCAAAATGTTGGCTTTGGGGGGTTGATAGTAACCAACAGTGCATCATTGAGACCCATGTGGGCGGTAGCAGTGCGAAACCGCACCTGCGGGAGCGCAAAATGTTGGCTTTGGGGGGTTGATAGTAACCAACAGTGCATCATTGAGACCCATGTGGGCGGTAGCAGTGCGAAACCGCACCTGCGGAAGCGCAAAATGTTGGCTTTGGGGGTTGATAGTAACCAACAGTGCATCATTGAGACCCATGTGGGCGGTAGCAGTGCGAATCCGCACCTGTAGGAGCATTTTAAAGAGACTGTAAAGGTGTTCGGCCGTACGGCACACTATTTTTGTACACACATACACGCTCACATGCACACATATAGCCTAAAGAGACTAATAGAAATTTTTGGATTTGGACAAAGCTTCTTAGTTGTCGACCAAGTGTGACTAAGAAGGACGGCAGGGCTGTATGACCCAAGTATCCCAAAATAAACTATTTTTCATGCGGTTTGAAAATGAGATTTTAGGGGTAACCAGTGCATCATTGAGACCCATGTGGGCGGTAGCAGTGCGAAACCGCACCTGCGGGAGCGCAAAATGTTGGCTTTGGGGGTTGATAGTAACCAACAGTGCATCATTGAGACCCATGTGGGCGGTAGCAGTGCGAAACCGCACCTGCAGGAGCGCAAAATGTTGGCTTTGGGGGTTGATAGTAACCAACAGTGCATCATTGAGACCCATGTGGGCGGTAGCAGTGCGAAACCGCACCTGCAGGAAGCGCAAAATGTTGGCTTTGGGGGGTTGATAGTAACCAACAGTGCATCATTGAGACCCATGTGGGCGGTAGCAGTGCAGAAACCGCACCTGCGGGAGCGCAAAATGTTGGCTTTGGGGGTTGATAGTAACCAACAGTGCATCATTGAGACCCATGTGGGCGGTAGCAGTGCGAAACCGCACCTGCGGGAGCGCAAAATGTTGGCTTTGGGGTTGATAGTAACCAACAGTGCATCATTGAGACCCATGTGGGCGGTAGCAGTGCGAAACCGCACCTGCGGGAGCGCAAAATGTTGGCTTTGGGGGTTGATAGTAACCAACAGTGCATCATTGAGACCCATGTGGGCGGTAGCAGTGCGAAACCGCACCTGCGGGAGCGCAAAATGTTGGCTTTGGGGGTTGATAGTAACCAACAGTGCATCATTGAGACCCATGTGGGCGGTAGCAGTGCGAAACCGCACCTGCGGGAGCGCAAAATGTTGGCTTTGGGGGTTGATAGTAACCAACAGTGCATCATTGAGACCCATGTGGGCGGTAGCAGTGCGAAACCGCACCTGCGGAAGCGCAAAATGTTGGCTTTGGGGGTTGATAGTAACCAACAGTGCATCATTGAGACCCATGTGGGCGGTAGCAGTGCGAAACCGCACCTGCGGGAGCGCAAAATGTTGGCTTTGGGGGTTGATAGTAACCAACAGTGCATCATTGAGACCCATGTGGGCGGTAGCAGTGCGAAACCGCACCTGCGGGAAGCGCAAAATGTTGGCTTTGGGGGTTGATAGTAACCAACAGTGCATCATTGAGACCCATGTGGGCGGTAGCAGTGCGAAACCGCACCTGCGGGAGCGCAAAATGTTGGCTTTGGGGGGTTGATAGTAACCAACAGTGCATCATTGAGACCCATGTGGGCGGTAGCAGTGCGAAACCGCACCTGCAGGGAGCGCAAAATGTTGGCTTTGGGGGTTGATAGTAACCAACAGTGCATCATTGAGACCCATGTGGGCGGTAGCAGTGCGAATCCGCACCTGTAGGAGCATTTTAAAGAGACTGTAAAGGTGTTCGGCCGTACGGCACACTATTTTTGTACACACATACACGCTCACATGCACATATAGCCTAAAGAGACTAATAGAAATTTTTGGATTTGGACAAAGCTTCTTAGTTGTCGACCAAGTGTGACTAAGAAGGACGGCAGGGCTGTATGACCCAAGTATCCCAAAATAAACTATTTTTCATGCGGTTTGAAAATGAGATTTTAGGGGTAACCAGTGCATCATTGAGGCCCATGTGGGCGGTAGCAGTGCGAAACCGGATCTGCAGGAGCGCAAAATGTTGGCTTTGGGGGGTTGATAGTAACCAACAGTGCATCATTGAGACCCATGTGGGCGGTAACAGTTCGAAACCGCACCTGCAGGAAGCGCAAAATGTTGGCTTTGGGGGTTGATAGTAACCAACAGTGCATCATTGAGACCCATGTGGGCGGTAGCAGTGCGAAACCGCACCTGCGGGAGCGCAAAATGTTGGCTTTGGGGGGTTGATAGTAACCAACAGTGCATCATTGAGACCCATGTGGGCGGTAGCAGTGCGAAACCGCACCCGGAGGACCCCAAAATTTTTGCTTTGGGGGGGTTGATAGTAACCAACAGTGCATCATTGAGACCCATGTGGGCGGTAGCAGTGCGAAACCGCACCTGCGGGAGCGCAAAATGTTGGCTTTGGGGGTTGATAGTAACCAACAGTGCATCATTGAGACCCATGTGGGCGGTAGCAGTGCGAAAGAGCACCTGCGGGAGCGCAAAATGTTGGCTTTGGGGGTTGATAGTAACCAACAGTGCATCATTGAGACCCATGTGGGCGGTAGCAGTGCGAAACCGCACCTGCAGGGAGCGCAAAATGTTGGCTTTGGGGGTTGATAGTAACCAACAGTGCATCATTGAGACCCATGTGGGCGGTAGCAGTGCGAAACCGCACCTGCGGGAGCGCAAAATGTTGGCTTTGGGGGGGTTGATAGTAACCAACAGTGCATCATTGAGACCCATGTGGGCGGTAGCAGTGCGAATCCGCACCTGTAGGAGCATTTTAAAGAGACTGTAAAGGTGTTCGGCCGTACGGCACACTATTTTTTGTACACACATACACGCACACATACACGCTCACATGCACACATATAGCCTAAAGAGACTAATAGAAATTTTTGGATTTGGACAAAGCTTCTTAGTTGTCGACCAAGTGTGACTAAGAAGGACGGCAGGGCTGTATGACCCAAGTATCCCAAAATAAACTATTTTTTCATGCGGTTTGAAAATGAGATTTTAGGGGGTAACCAGTGCATCATTGAGACCCATGTGGGCGGTAGCAGTGCGAAACCGCACCTGCGGGAGCGCAAAATGTTGGCTTTGGGGGGGTTGATAGTAACCAACAGTGCATCATTGAGACCCATGTGGGCGGTAGCAGTGCGAAACCGCACCTGCGGGAGCGCAAAATGTTGGCTTTGGGGGGTTGATAGTAACCAACAGTGCATCATTGAGACCCATGTGGGCGGTAGCAGTGCGAATCCGCACCTGTAGGAGCATTTTAAAGAGACTGTAAAGGTGTTCGGCCGTACGGCACACTATTTTTTGTACACACATACACGCTCACATGCACACATATAGCCTAAAGAGACTAATAGAAATTTTTGGATTTGGACAAAGCTTCTTAGTTGTCGACCAAGTGTGACTAAGAAGGACGGCAGGGCTGTATGACCCAAGTATCCCAAAATAAACTATTTTTTCATGCGGTTTGAAAATGAGATTTTAGGGGTAACCAGTGCATCATTGAGACCCATGTGGGCGGTAGCAGTGCGAAACCGCACCTGCAGGGAGCGCAAAATGTTGGCTTTGGGGGTTGATAGTAACCAACAGTGCATCATTGAGACCCATGTGGGCGGTAGCAGTGCGAAACCGCACCTGCGGGAGCGCAAAATGTTGGCTTTGGGGGTTGATAGTAACCAACAGTGCATCATTGAGACCCATGTGGGCGGTAGCAGTGCGAAACCGCACCTGCGGGAGCGCAAAATGTTGGCTTTGGGGGTTGATAGTAACCAACAGTGCATCATTGAGACCCATGTGGGCGGTAGCAGTGCGAAACCGCACCTGCGGGAGCGCAAAATGTTGGCTTTGGGGGTTGATAGTAACCAACAGTGCATCATTGAGACCCATGTGGGCGGTAGCAGTGCGAAACCGCACCTGCAGGAGCGCAAAATGTTGGCTTTGGGGGTTGCTAGTAACAAACAGTGCATCATTGAGACCCATGTGGGCGGTAGCAGTGCGAAACCGCACCTCCGAGAGCGCAAAATGTTGGCTTTTGTGGGGTTGATAGTAACCAACAGTGCATCATTGAGACCCATGTGGGCGGTAGCAGTGCGAAACCGCACCTGCGGGAGCGCAAAATGTTGGCTTTGGGGTGGTTGATAGTAACCAACAGTGCATCATTGAGACCCATGTGGGCGGTGGCAGGGCGAACCCCGACATGCGCGCGCGCAAAATGTTGGCTGTGGGTGGTTGATAGTAACCAACAGTGCATCATTGAGACCCATGTGGGCGGTAGCAGTGCGAAACCGCACCTGCAGGGAGCGCAAAATGTTGGCTTTGGGGGTTGATAGTAACCAACAGTGCATCATTGAGACCCATGTGGGCGGTAGCAGTGCGAATCCGCACCTGTAGGAGCATTTTAAAGAGACTGTAAAGGTGTTCGGCCGTACGGCACACTATTTTTGTACACACATACACGCTCACATGCACACATATAGCCTAAAGAGACTAATAGAAATTTTTGGATTTGGACAAAGCTTCTTAGTTGTCGACCAAGTGTGACTAAGAAGGACGGCAGGGCTGTATGACCCAAGTATCCCAAAATAAACTATTTTTCATGCGGTTTGAAAATGAGATTTTAGGGGGTAACCAGTGCATCATTGAGACCCATGTGGGCGGTAGCAGTGCGAAACCGCACCTGCGGGAGCGCAAAATGTTGGCTTTGGGGGGGTTGATAGTAACCAACAGTGCATCATTGAGACCCATGTGGGCGGTAGCAGTGCGAAACCGCACCTGCGAGAGCGCAAAATGTTGGCTTTGGGGGGTTGATAGTAACCAACAGTGCATCATTGAGACCCATGTGGGCGGTAGCAGTGCGAATCCGCACCTGTAGGAGCATTTTAAAGAGACTGTAAAGGTGTTCGGCCGTACGGCACACTATTTTTTGTACACACATACACGCTCACATGCACACATATAGCCTAAAGAGACTAATAGAAATTTTTGGATTTGGACAAAGCTTCTTAGTTGTCGACCAAGTGTGACTAAGAAGGACGGCAGGGCTGTATGACCCAAGTATCCCAAAATAAACTATTTTTTCATGCGGTTTGAAAATGAGATTTTATGGGGTAACCAGTGCATCATTGAGACCCATGTGGGCGGTAGCAGTGCGAAACCGCACCTGCGGGAGCGCAAAATGTTGGCTTTGGGGGGTTGATAGTAACCAACAGTGCATCATTGAGACCCATGTGGGCGGTAGCAGTGCGAAACCGCACCTGCGGGAGCGCAAAATGTTGGCTTTGGGGGGTTGATAGTAACCAACAGTGCATCATTGAGACCCATGTGGGCGGTAGCAGTGCGAAACCGCACCTGCGGGAGCGCAAAATGTTGGCTTTGGGGGGTTGATAGTAACCAACAGTGCATCATTGAGACCCATGTGGGCGGTAGCAGTGCGAAACCGCACCTGCGGGAGCGCAAAATGTTGGCTTTGGGGGGTTGACAGTAACCAACAGTGCATCATTGAGACCCATGTGGGCGGTAGCAGTGCGAAACCGCACCTGCGGGAGCGCAAAATGTTGGCTTTGGGGGGTTGATAGTAACCAACAGTGCATCATTGAGACCCATGTGGGCGGTAGCAGTGCGAAACCGCACCTGCAGGGAGCGCAAAATGTTGGCTTTGGGGGTTGATAGTAACCAACAGTGCATCATTGAGACCCATGTGGGCGGTAGCAGTGCGAATCCGCACCTGTAGGAGCATTTTAAAGAGACTGTAAAGGTGTTCGGCCGTACGGCACACTATTTTTGTACACACATACACGCTCACATGCACACATATAGCCTAAAGAGACTAATAGAAATTTTTGGATTTGGACAAAGCTTCTTAGTTGTCGACCAAGTGTGACTAAGAAGGACGGCAGGGCTGTATGACCCAAGTATCCCAAAATAAACTATTTTTTCATGCGGTTTGAAAATGAGATTTTAGGGGGTAACCAGTGCATCATTGAGACCCATGTGGGCGGTAGCAGTGCGAAACCGCACCTGCGGGAGCGCAAAATGTTGGCTTTGGGGGGGTTGATAGTAACCAACAGTGCATCATTGAGACCCATGTGGGCGGTAGCAGTGCGAAACCGCACCTGCGGGAGCGCAAAATGTTGGCTTTGGGGGGTTGATAGTAACCAACAGTGCATCATTGAGACCCATGTGGGCGGTAGCAGTGCGAAACCGCACCTGCGGGAGCGCAAAATGTTGGCTTTGAGGGGTTGATAGTAACCAACAGTGCATCATTGAGACCCATGTGGGCGGTAGCAGTGCGAAACCGCACCTGCGGGAGCGCAAAATGTTGGCTTTGGGGGGTTGATAGTAACCAACAGTGCATCATTGAGACCCATGTGGGCGGTAGCAGTGCGAATCCGCACCTGTAGGAGCATTTTAAAGAGACTGTAAAGGTGTTCGGCCGTACGGCACACTATTTTTTGTACACACATACACGCTCACATGCACACATATAGCCTAAAGAGACTAATAGAAATTTTTGGATTTGGACAAAGCTTCTTAGTTGTCGACCAAGTGTGACTAAGAAGGACGGCAGGGCTGTATGACCCAAGTATCCCAAAATAAACTATTTTTTCATGCGGTTTGAAAATGAGATTTTAGGGGGTAACCAGTGCATCATTGAGACCCATGTGGGCGGTAGCAGTGCGAAACCGCACCTGCGGGAGCGCAAAATGTTGGCTTTGGGGGGGTTGATAGTAACCAACAGTGCATCATTGAGACCCATGTGGGCGGTAGCAGTGCGAAACCGCACCTGCGGGAGCGCAAAATGTTGGCTTTGGGGGGGTTGATAGTAACCAACAGTGCATCATTGAGACCCATGTGGGCGGTAGCAGTGCGAAACCGCACCTGTAGGAGCATTTTAAAGAGACTGTAAAGGTGTTCGGCCGTACGGCACACTATTTTTTTTACACACATACACGCTCACATGCACACAGCCTAAAGAGACTAATAGAAATTTTTGGATTTGGACAAAGCTTCTTAGTTGTCGACCAAAGTGTGACTAAGAAGGACGGCAGGGCCTGTGACCCAAGTATCCCAAAATAAACTATTTTTCATGCGGTTTGAAAATGAGATTTTAGGGGTAACCAGTGCATCATTGAGACCCATGTGGGCGGTAGCAGTGCGAAACCGCACCTGCGGGAGCGCAAAATGTTGGCTTTGGGGGGTTGATAGTAACCAACAGTGCATCATTGAGACCCATGTGGGCGGTAGCAGTGCGAAACCGCACCTGCGGGAGCGCAAAATGGTGGCTGTGGGGGGGTGATAGTAACCAACAGTGCATCATTGAGACCCATGTGGGCGGTAGCAGTGCGAATCCGCACCTGTAGGAGCATTTTAAAGAGACTGTAAAGGTGTTCGGCCGTACGGCACACTATTTTTTGTACACACATACACGCTCACATGCACACATATAGCCTAAAGAGACTAATAGAAATTTTGGATTTGGACAAAGCTTCTTAGTTGTCGACCAAGTGTGACTAAGAAGGACGGCAGGGCTGTATGACCCAAGTATCCCAAAATAAACTATTTTTTCATGCGGTTTGAAAATGAGATTTTAGGGGTAACCAGTGCATCATTGAGACCCATGTGGGCGGTAGCAGTGCGAAACCGCACCTGCAGGAGCGCAAAATGTTGGCTTTGGGGGGTTGATAGTAACCAACAGTGCATCATTGAGACCCATGTGGGCGGTAGCAGTGCGAAACCGCACCTGCGGGAGCGCAAAATGTTGGCTTTGGGGGTTGATAGTAACCAACAGTGCATCATTGAGACCCATGTGGGCGGTAGCAGTGCGAAACCGCACCTGCGGGAGCGCAAAATGTTGGCTTTGGGGGGCAGATAGTAACCCACAGTGCACCAGTGAGACCCACGTGGGCGGTAGCCGTGCGGAACCGCACCTGCGGAAGCGCAAAATGTTGGCTTTGGGGGTTGATAGTAACCAACAGGGCATCATTGAGACCCATGTGGGCGGTAGGGGGGCGAGACGGCACCTGCGAGGGCGCAAAATGTTGGCTTTGGGGGGTTGATAGTAACCAACAGTGCATCATTGAGACCCATGTGGGCGGTAGCAGTGCGAATCCGCACCTGCAGGGAGCGCAAAATGTTGGCTTTGGGGGTTGATAGTAACCAACAGTGCATCATTGAGACCCATGTGGGCGGTAGCAGTGCGAAACCGCACCTGCGGGAGCGCAAAATGTTGGCTTTGGGGGTTGATAGTAACCAACAGTGCATCATTGAGACCCATGTGGGCGGTAGCAGTGCGAAACCGCACCTGCGGGAGCGCAAAATGTTGGCGTTGGGCGGGGTGACAGTAACCAACAGTGCATCATTGAGACCCATGTGGGCGGCAGCAGTGCGAAACCGCACCTGCGGGCGCGCAACAAGTTGGCTTTGGGGGTTGATAGTAACCAACAGTGCATCATTGAGACCCATGTGGGCGGTAGCAGTGCGAAACCGCACCTGCGGGAGCGCAAAATGTTGGCTTTGGGGGGTTGATAGTAACCAACAGTGCATCATTGAGACCCATGTGGGCGGTAGCAGTGCGAAACCGCACCTGCGGGAGCGCAAAATGTTGGCTTTGGGGGTTGATAGTAACCAACAGTGCATCATTGAGACCCATGTGGGCGGTAGCAGTGCGAATCCGCACCTGTAGGAGCATTTTAAAGAGACTGTAAAGGTGTTCAGCCGTACGGCACACTATTTTTGTACACACATACACGCTCACATGCACACATATAGCCTAAAGAGACTAATAGAAATTTTTGGATTTGGACAAAGCTTCTTAGTTGTCGACCAAGTGTGACTAAGAAGGACGGCAGGGCTGTATGACCCAAGTATCCCAAAATAAAACTATTTTTTCATGCGGTTTGAAAATGAGATTTTAGGGGTAACCAGTGCATCATTGAGACCCATGTGGGCGGTAGCAGTGCGAAACCAGATCGGCAGGGAGCGCAAAATGTTGGCTTTGGGGGTTGATAGTAACCAACAGTGCATCATTGAGACCCATGTGGGCGGTAGCAGTGCGAAACCGCACCTGCGGGAGCGCAAAATGTTGGCTTTGGGGGGTTGATAGTAACCAACAGTGCATCATTGAGACCCATGTGGGCGGTAGCAGTGCGAATCCGCACCTGTAGGAGCATTTTAAAGAGACTGTAAAGGTGTTCGGCCGTACGGCACACTATTTTTTGTACTCACATCCACGCTCTCATGCACACATATAGCCTAAAGAGACTAATAGAAATTCTTTTTTGGATTTGGACAAAGCTTCGTAGTTGTCGACCAAGAGTGACTAAGAAGGACGGCAGGGCTGTATGACCCAAGTAGCCCAAAATAAACTATTTTGTCATGCGGTTTGAAAATGAGATTTTATGGGGTAACCAGTGCATCATTGAGACCCATGTGGGCGGTAACAGTGCGAAACCGCACCTGCGGGAGCGCAAAATGTTGGCTTTGGGGGGGTTGATAGTAACCAACAGTGCATCATTGAGACCCATGTGGGCGGTAGCAGTGCGAAACCGCACCTGCGGGAGCGCAAAATGTTGGCTTTGGGGGGTTGATAGTAACCAACAGTGCATCATTGAGACCCATGTGGGCGGTAGCAGTGCGAAACCGCACCTGCGGGAGCGCGAACTGTGGGCTCTGGGCTGGTTGATAGTAACCAACAGTGCATCATTGAGACCCATGTGGGCGGTAGCAGTGCGAAACCGCACCTGCGGGAGCGCAAAATGTTGGCTTTGGGGGGTTGATAGTAACCAACAGTGCATCATTGAGACCCATGTGGGCGGTAGCAGTGCGGAACCGCACCTGCGGGAGCGCAAAATGTTGGCTTTGGGGGTTGATAGTAACCAACAGCGCATCATTGAGACCCATGTGGGCGGTAGCAGTGCGAAGCCGCACCTGCGGGAGCGCAAAATGTTGGCTTTGGGGGGTTGATAGTAACCAACAGTGCATCATTGAGACCCATGTGGGCGGTAGCAGTGCGGAATCCGCACCTGTAGGAGCGCATTTAAAGAGACTGTGGTGTTCAGCCATGGCTATTTTTGTAACCATACACGCTCACATGCATATAGCCAGAGACCCTAATAGAAATTTTGGATTTGGACAAAGCTTCTTAGTTGTCGACCAAGTGTGACTAAGAAGGACAGGCTGTATGACCCAAGTATCCCAAAATAAACTATTTTTCATGCAGTTTGAAAATGAGATTTTAGGGGGTAACCAGTGCATCATTGAGACCCATGTGGGCGGTAGCAGTGCGAAACCGCACCTGCGGGAGCGCAAAATGTTGGCTTTGGGGGGTTGATAGTAACCAACAGTGCAACAATGAGACCCATGTGGGCGGTAGCAGGGCGGACCCGCAGCTGCAGGGGCGCAAAATGGTGGCCTTGGGGGGTTGATAGTAACCAACAGTGCATCATTGAGACCCATGTGGGCGGTAGCAGTGCGAAACCGCACCTGCAGGAGCGCAAAATGTTGGCTTTGGGGGGTTGATAGTAACCAACAGTGCATCATTGAGACCCATGTGGGCGGTAGCAGTGCGAAACCGCACCTGCGGGAGCGCAAAATGTTGGCTTTGGGGGGTTGATAGTAACCAACAGTGCATCATTGAGACCCATGTGGGCGGTAGCAGTGC